>NW_025335268.1:17401893-17669558 GCF_004798865.1 Varanus komodoensis | reverse complement strand
TTGTAGGGCTTTTTCCTCTCTGAACTTACATAAAATTTCACCCTAAATCTCTAAATGTATATGTAATTTAACAACTGTTTAAAAGCTTGCAAGAACCTAAGCTGGTAACTGTAATATCAAATGACTCTGTACATTTGCACTAGCACAAGTTCCTAAAGCCTTGGCTGAAATATACAGAAAGACCATAAGACCACCACTAATAGATTTACCACACATTTTTCTCATGAATGAAAATCCTATTTGTTTTCTTTTTCAATTATTTTAAAGCAGATCTTTCCATTAATTCTCTCTCAAGTTAGTTGAATGGAATACTTCATAAATCCATGCAAATACGGTAGTTGTCACACAATTTCAACTCCTTGATTTAATGAATTTTGCCTTCTGTAAGTTCTCCTCATTTATTTCTTCTCTCAAATTTGGCTGTTGTATTTCCCCTCCAACTCAAGGTTTTTGACACTCTGCTGCTATTTGGGACTGACTTAATAATTGGATGTGCAGATATAGCTGTGACTCAAAACTGTAGATATTTTAAATCCAAAGGAAATAAAACAAGGAGGAAAGCATTTCTGAACAATTTCAGTTGCAGTTGCTTCAGTTAATGGTGCCTTTAACAATGGCAGGTTATAAAAGTATTAAAGGTTCTATGAAAAAGTGTTTTAATTTTTTTCTGCACCTGTAGTCCATATTTGGGGCTACAAATTATAATCTCTTTCTAGAAAGCCAATGTAAGGTTAGTTTTGGTAGTACTCTGTACATCATGTACCATCCTGTCATTTCCATCTTATGGGGACCCTTTGAATGAATGCCCTGCAAAATGTCACAGCCCTGTTCAGCATTTGCAAACTCAAGACTATGGCTTCCGTTACGGAGTTAATCCATCTCCTACTTGGTCTTCCCCTTCCCCTTCCTTCAATTTCCCTAGTAATATTGTCTTTTCCAGTACTGTCTTGACTTGAGTCTTGCTCTTTTTGTGATATGCTGAAAGAACAACAGCTTCAGTTTTGTTCATTTTGCTTTCAGGAAAGTTCTGGCTGGATTTGATCTAGGACTCACTTTTTTGTCTTTCTGTCTGTCCAGGGTATTTGCAAAGCTCTCCCATAGCACCATGACTTGAATATATCATTTTCCTCCTGGATAGCTTTCTTAACTGTCCAACTTTTACACGCAAAAATAGTGATTGGGAATGCAATAGTGAAGATTGGCTTCAATCTTCGGTGATGAGAAAAAGCTGGCAGTGGAATCTTTATCCATGTCCACTTGGAAGTTTTATTCAATTTAATTCAATCGGGCTTACTTCCAAGTAAGTATGTATAGGAGTGCAGCCTAAGTGTGTGCCACTGAGCATGATCCCTGAAGGCATGGTTATCTGCCAACTATCTGCAAGCAATGGCTTCATGCCAGAGATACCATGCAGTTTTAAAAGGGAAGCTCCATGGGACAAGTATTTATTACATTTAGTTGCTTTATTTTTACCTCACCTTCTCCTGAACATCCAGCCATCCTGGGACGATATTCCGTATAGGACGGGATATAAATATTTATTTATTTATTTATTTATTAAAACATTTCTATGCCGCCCCTTGCCGAAGCCTCGGGGCGGCTTACAACATCTAATAAAATACACAATAAATTAAAACAATAACAATTAAAATATATACAATAGAATAAAATAAGCCGCCCTGGCCAAATAAAATTCAATAATACTAACATTTAAAATGCTGCTTTTAAATAAATAAATATAAAATACAACATGTAGGGAATAATTAGAATATACAAACATTTTAACAGAATCATAGAATCATAGTAGAGTAGAGTTGGAAGTGTCCAGAAGGCCATTGGGTCCAATCCCCTGCTCAGTGCCATTCCTCTCAGATGACTGTCCAGTTGCATCCTGAATGCCTCTAGTGCTGGAGAATCCAGAACCTTTCTAGGTAATTAAGTTCCATTTTTGTACTGCCCTACAGTCATGAAATTCTTCCTGATATCTTGCCAGAAACTGGTTTCCTGTAACTTGAGCCCATTATTTCATGTCCTGGACTGTGGAATGATTGGGATAAGATCCTGACCTTCCTCTTTGTGACAGCTTTTCAAATGCTGGTTGAGTGCTATCGTATCTCCCCTCACTCTTCTCTTCTTGAGGCTAAACATGTCCAATCTTTCAGTCTCTCCTCATAAGGCTTTGTTTCAAGTCTCTGGATCATCCTTGTTGCCCTCCTCAGAACCCTTTTGGTTTGTTTGCATCTTTTGTAAACTGTGGTGCCCAGAACCAGAGACAGTATTCCAGATAAGGCCTAACCAGTGCTGAGTAAAGGTGAACTAGTACTTCACAGAATTTGAAAATGATACTTCTATTCATGCAGCCTTAAATAGCATTTGCTCTTTTTGTAGCCACATCACATTGTTGACACCTATTCAGCTTGTGATCTAAATATTTTAAAAGAACCATTGATAAAATACATTAAAAGTAAATGAAGGAAGCCTCTGTTATCTCCCAGCTAACAAGAGTGAAACATAATAGACATGGGACCCATGCGTGTATTTTGTGAATTGTGAAACTCTCACAGAGTTATGGCTATTGGGAAATGTATAAATGAAAACATGAAACTGAAATGCAACAAAATATTGTTGTGTGTAATGTTCCTCTGTTCAGGGTTCAAGAGGACCAGCCATGCCCTCTTACAGAATATTCCATTCCATTTTCTGTTGTTTTCCCTAGCCACATTATAGCAGGCATGATCACTTCTCATCTGGCCGTCTTTGGGTTTCCGTCCTTTTATATTTTTCTTTAAAGCCACGTTGTATTTTCACAAAACTTGTACCTCCTCTAAACATGCTGCTATTTCCCTCTTGCTTCTCTGTTACTTCTCAGTTTTGCCTGCAATCTTGTCAGCACTCAAGTTTGAGTTTGCTGCTAGTAGAAATTTGCTACTAGAAGGGTTTTTCTCGTTGCATCTGAAAGATAACCTGTCCTGTTTCTCAATTTAATAGTAATGTTATTGTTGCTAAGGTGCAATTTCTCCTGCTGTATAAACCTTACTCCTGAATACACAAGCATATGGTTTGTCTTGGTATTCAGCAAATGTTTTAGAGACCAGCGTTTTCCAGATCCAACTCATGCAGAAGAATAGTTGGAGCCAAGATATGGTCAATGTGAGCCCAACAAGTTCATATGGCCCAGGCCATATCTGCTGTGTCTGTGGGGGCACAGAAGACACAGGTATCTTCTTTGAGCAGAAAAAAATTAGGTCACCTTGGCATGTCTTCCAAGATTTCACTGATGAAAATAGCAGCACACTTATAACACTCCAATTCTAATTCCAAGAAAGTGTACAAGCAGTCACCTGGCCATTGTCACACACTGCTGAAATTTCTGCTCTAGCCTTTTGAAGCCAGTACCTCTGCTTCCTATATTCTTCTGCCTGCAAAACGTTGTGTCCTCCACTCTTTAAAAGCCTGAAGAGATTGCTGAAAAACACAAATATGGCCAATATGTTATCAATCATTCATAAAATAACTCATCAGTTTTGTGTGAATGCTGCATGGCACTAGTTTTCTGTTCATACACCTGTGCAAAAGACAACATGGCAGCCTCTTCCCTGTCAGAAGGAACCTAAATCCTGAAAAATGACAATTCGAGCAACTTATACTAAAAAAGATCATCCAAGGGCCAAAACAAACAAACAAAATAGAGTAGCACCTTAGGAACAAAATCAGGAGAGTGATTTACCAGGGATGAGCACAAGACAATTAGAAATCTTGCTAATAAATAAAGGCTTTTATTGGTATATATGCTATAGAATGTTACACATCCTTCAAACCGTGGTTTCCACCATTCATTTACTGTTATGATATTTTAGTTGTATCTCGCCAACCAAGAATACAGCTATTATTACAATCTTTGGGCACTGAGTTCCAACCTGCATATTCACTTATCTCACAAATGTGCTGAGAGAAGGTGAGTTGTAAACTTGGGTTCTCTTTCCTATGTGTGAAATACTGCATTTGTTCTATGGTACTTCTACCCACCGTAGTAGTACATACAAGGAAGCAAACAAGACTTGTTCTGGAAGGAACCATGAAGAGGTTTGAGAGTATATTGAAAATGTAATTCCAATTATTGATTGGCTTGAGATGGAGATTACATTTTTGAATTCACAAAAGTAACATCACTATCATGTGCCACACTGTTGGCTTCGAAAGGCTTCTGAGTAACCCTGAGCAATTAAGATGCCTTTTTTATAGCCCTTTCAAGTGTAATCAAGTGAATAATTGAATGAAACTGAATGAGGGCCACGGCAGGCCACCCACCAGCATGCTGGCTTTTCACAGTTGCTACAAATAGATGAAAAAGCCGGGATGGGGGAAGGCAGTCTGCACAGTGGCACTAATTATGTATGTGTTACAGGGAGAATCTGAGGCTTGGCCTTCTGTTTATACATTCCTAAATGAGGAGTTAGCGTCCTTGTTACTTATTTATTCATGGTCAACAGTTTCTAGGGCCTATAAATGCTGTGAATTACATGTGGTCCATCCTGATTTGGATGGAGGTAATTCATTTGGCAAGAAAAGGAACAGACAAATGTAAAAGAGTGGGACTGGGACTGCCGTCCCTCTTTGTAGGAGACAACAAGCATCTACTGCATAAGGATTTATTCACATTCCTCTGAACTGCAAGAATGGAAATGCTGTCTGGCTGGAAATCAGTAAGAGAGCCATCGACTGAAAACTGACAAAGGAGCCTTTGGGATATTCCCTTACTAGAAACATTAACCAAAGAGTTAAATGCCATGTGCAATAATGCAATTGACAATGACTTTTATGGAGGGTTGAAATCTCCATAATCACATGCAAGCATCTGGAAAGAGCTAATGAATATTCCTCAGCTAAATCTCGATTGAGCAAGTTTAGCCTATAGTTGTATGCATCATTGCTAATAGGTTATTTCATGTTAGCAGTCAATAGTGTTTTCCTGTTGTATTATTTGTTGCTGAAATAATATATTTAAAAATCTTCCCAACCTTATGAAGCAGCTACTTGACACGGGGGAAAGCTTCTAACTAAACCAGGACTGGGACATAGGACGAAAGGATTTTAAAAATTGTCCAGAGTCTATGGGAATGAGGCAGTTTCTACAATCTAAATAAATAAATAAGTAATAAAAGCATTCCTGAGCACTGTAGTCCTAATTCCCTTCATATTCCCCATTCCCATCCTCCATAGCTGGAATTTCAAATGTTACAAAATGCACTGCCAAATGATCCATTTAACATAGCATTCATTCTTTTATTTCTATACCACCCTATGCCACCCTATAGCCAAAGTTCTCTTAATGTAATTTGGCCCTTCGACATGTCCATATGATGTATATGAACAATGCAATTTCTCTGACTGTAAATAATAGAATGTAGAAGAGAGCCATTTTAATTGTATGCCGGCCTTGGTCAATGCAAATCTTCAAATTTGATTACAACTTGGAGATGATTGGAAAATAATAATTAGCATCACCTGTGAGTGATGTTCTCTTGGGATGCAATCTGAACTCATCTTGTAGAGAGGAGAGGAGCGATAGAGGCAATTTGCAGCTCCCCATTGTCTTCCCCTGCAGTTTTGCTAGATAGGATTGTCTGTGTAGGGAAGGTGTTTTGGAGTGGGAGGAAAGGAGGCTGGGGAGACCTCAGGATAATGTGTACCTTAGCCTCTCTTTTCCTCTCCTCCCTACCCATTCCCAGGGATTGGCCAGAGTGGTTCTTTCTGCATCAGTAGTGGTGTGTGTATGTGCACTGATTTTCAGCTCTCAGGACATGAGCTTTGATCTGGAAATGTGAAATATCCTGTTGCCCTTCAGATACTGTCTAGGGGGTTTGGGGCTGCTCCCTAAGATAATTTTTAGTAAAATCTTTCAACATCATATGAATGTGCTTTCTAGAAGGTAAAGATTTTCTAGAAATTCCAGTGCAATTAGCTTTAATAAGAAAACATAGAAGAGTAATATCATCAATCTAGTTTACTAAAAGATGTAATCAGTGCATAGGCTGGTTTTATTGGCTGAATTTTGGTTTGTACAGCTTGAGGACATTAACAACCTGCATTGGTCCCTTGCCTTTTCTGGCTTATAAAAACCAGCAGGGAGGGAACAACCAGCTGGGCCAGAGAGATGATCGATGCCTCCTTGAAGAGAGAATGGACTCATGTCTCCTGAAAGAGGCAGAAGTGAAACCACTACTGAAAAAGATCCTCCCGGGACCTAGAATATCTTAATAACTTTAGACCAGTAGCAAATACTCCATGTCCTGGGCAAGATTCTTGATTCTCAACTTGATAGTAGCTGACTAGCTCCAGGTATTCTGGGATGAAACCTGTTATCTGGCTCCATTTCAGTCAGGCTTCAGGGTGGCTTTTGGCAAACAAAAAATTTTGGTTACTCTATGATTGCATATCCTAGGAATGAGATGTGGGGAGTGTGACCCTCTTGATATTCCTGGATCTTTCAGCACCTTTTGATACCATAGACCATGGCTTCAAACTACCGCCCGTGGGTTGGATCCGACCCGCCATGCCCATTTATCAGCCTGCCTCAGAGGTTTTAGACTTGCCTCACCTGGCTGCCACCGCTGCCTCACTGCACACACCCCCGCTGCCTCGCCACACCCGCGCCTGCCACCGCTGCTGCCTCACTGGCCCGCACGTGCGGGCGCTGCTGCCTTTCAACTGACCCCGTTGTAAAAGTTTGAGGACCCCTGCCATAGACTATGGCATGCTTCGGAGGTGACTGTCTTAGCTAGGAGCGAAGTGTACTGAATTGCAGTAGTTCTGTTCCTACTCAGATGCAGGCTCCAGAGGATGGTACTTGGAGAATATTGCTTGGTTTCATGGAGACTTTGCTAGTGGTCAGTTTTGTCACCCATGCAATTTAATACCTATATAGAACCACAGAGTTTTGAGGTCCACTGTCATCATCTCCATTAAGTTATGGCAGCAACAATGAACAGGTTGAGGGTAACAAACTGAAGATTAATCCAGACAAGACTAAAATGCAGTTAGTATAGATACTTCCTATGACTGGATGTAGGATGCTCAATGGAACCCAGGTGGGTTCAATTATTAATTCCTAAAGCTATTTGATTCAGTAGAGAAAACAAGTCTGAACTTATGTGGTTTACATCTCTTACTCAATAAGCTCTCACAGCTAAAATGGATGAACATCCTGTAGCTGCTAGACTTCTGTGTATGCCCTAGAGAGTGCATGAAGTTTGGGATTAGCCAACAGAGTAGAAACAGTATCCACTCGAATAAATGGGAAGTTCTGTTACTTCCATCAATGCAGTATCACCCTTCCTAAAAAGCTTCTCACAGCTTTATGCTAACAATAGAGAAAATAATATAAGTTAAGCACTTCTCTCAAATGTGTATTTTGGATGCATGTTTGTATTGTGTGTGTAAGAGAGTATTTTTTAAAAATTCATTCTAAAATATGTTTTTAAGCAGGTTGTTATATATAAAGGGTAGCTTGTGATTGAAAAATGTAGATGCCTCATACCGGTGAACACAACACATCTGATGAGTTAGACACAGAAGTATAATGATGGAGGAGAGATGAGGAAAATAATTATTTGAAGCTTGCTTTAAAATGTCAGGTTTTGCACTATTGAGGGAGAATAACTGTGCAGTTTTGAAGCAAACCAAAGGAAAATGAAATCCTGAGAAGGTGAAGATTTGAATAAAGAAGTGGGACTTGCAACATCATGTTGCAGTTTGAAGTATTTCTGTTTGAAGGTATGAGACAGTTGACCATTGCTGGATTCCATTGTTCCTCTTCACCAGCTTTTCATTTTTCCCTCAACAGTCAGTTGGCATTTGGACCCACTGAACATGCTCAATCCTTATTGGGCTGTTTGACAGACTTTTCCAATTAATTTTTCTGAAGTTTTTTGTTTTTTGGTAGGGGGTACCCCAAACCTGTTAATACCTCTTCCTTGTGCTCTGATGGTGCCATTTTAACTAGCTAATAAGCTGCACATAGAGAGAAGCTCACTGTTAATATGTAGGATTACTGAGGACAGGAATAAACCTGTTAGGATTCTAAATGGATTTACTTCTCTTGTTTTATTTAACATTTATGTCACAGGTAGAACAAATGATCTGGTGAGTGTTTAAATATCACTTGGAGACTGGAAAGACATTTTCACAGGAGATTGGGAAGTTTTTCCTTAAAAAATAACCCATCATCACACAACACAGCATAAGTAATTGCTTTTACAATATAAATGTACAGAAAAAAGGATTTATTGCAACATTTGTATCCCATCCTATAACAAATATCTCTGGATAGCTTGCAATAAACAAATAAACACAATATAAAATATGGTTATTACTATTCTTTTTACATTTCTATACTACCCAATAGCTGAAGCTCTCAGGGTGGTTCACAACATTTAAAATAGATGATATACATTAAAATGCAATTGATAAAACAAAACCAATACAAACCCACAATTACAGAACAAACAAACTGGGCAGTAGGCTCACTCAGGGAAGACCCCAGTAAAGACGTGGGTCTTTAACTGGTGCCTAAAACACATTATAGTTGGTACTTTACAAGTTAAAAGGCTTTACAAGTTAAAAGCAGAAGTTTAAATTGGGCTTAAGAACAACTGATGTGTTCTTTTTTAACTTTGTTAACTGCCCAGAGAGTCTTTTGGCTATTGGGCAGTAGAAGAATGAAACAAACAAACAAACCTAGAAATCATTGCAGCTGACAGAGCACAGACATAATATGTTCCACTTCATAATCTGTCTGCCCTGTTTTGGGCCAACTGCAGCTTCTGAACCAGTTAAAAGCTGTCTGTGTACAACACATGGAAATAATTCAAATAGGTGGTTACTGGAGCATGGGCAATTGTAGCCAAAATGCCACACGTTGTGCCACAGAGGTAATTTGAAAGTCCAATGACAGTGTTGGATCAATTAGCACCCCAGATTGTGGCACTAATCTTTTAGTTCCCACACAGAACAGGCTAGCTTCCATTCCCATGGTGGATGAATGAACAATCAACCAACCAACCCTACAATTCCTGGTTTGCTTCTCTTCATACAGTCCCTCACCACACAGACACCAGTTCATAGTACAGTAGAATACTAATAAGTGGTTTCATTTAATATATATGGGCCAAGTTAAATTTTATATTAAAGCTAAGTCTTCCATTAAAAACAAAATATCTTCTTTATTATCTATTATTAGCATATCTTCATTTTTAATACTGATTTAGAGAGTGATTTTCAGATGTCTCACTCAATGGATTTTTCAGTCTCATAATTGCTGACAATTGAAACCCACAATCCTGATTGCTATTAATTTAATTGTATGTTGAGAAATGACCACATATCTTTGCTAACATGCCAATAGAATATTCTATAAACCCAAATGATCCTTATTGTTCAAGCCACAGGCACATATTTTAGATACTTAATCCACTCTTTTTTATTTACATTTTTGGGTTCTGTGACTAAATTCTTTTGTCATATTTTTACTTATAAAAAGTTCCTTTTAAGCATCAACGTTGTTTGTATGGCTATTTTTAAAAAACTAGAAATAAAGTAGTTCCAACATCTCAGACAACGTTTCCAGGCTGAAGAAACCAGAAGGTGTGTGTGTGTGTGTTTTATGACAGGAAAACAGAATTCCCCACAGTCTGGTCTGCTTCTCTTCCATTCTTCCCTTTAGAATTTTCTTGAAATGTTTCACTCACTAATTCACTCTGCAGCACATTTATAGCCATTTATATTTAGGAGTGTGTGTGTGTGTGAGGGAAAAAGACTCCTGCACCTTTGCCTTCCTGTCTGAGGTTTCCATGTATTAACTCTGGTATATTCTCATGTGGTTTGTTGTTTAGAATACATACTGTATTTAAATGGTTAGAGACCTCGTGTGGGGTTTTCCCCAGCTGCAAGGCAAGAATAAACTGGCTGCTAAATTCCAGTTATCCTGACCCTTCATCAGTTTTGTGTGAAGATTTGTGTGCGCATGCATGTTACTTCAGATAAAACTCTAAATCTGTGCCATGAAGAGACCCAGTTCATTTAATGTTTCCTTCACAGCCTTGCTCTGGTTAGGAAGGATGTGCTGACAGTTTTGCTGACAGTTTCTGAACACTTCTTGTATTTTCTCCATTTCTTGTGCAGTGACTTTTCAGAACTTTGGGAGAATTAAGTCAATACAAATGTGACATTACACCCCTGTGTGGGTTTAGACAGAAAAAAGCATGTTGGTATGTTGGGAGTTGTAGGTCTTTTTTGGTCCAGATGTGCATAGGATTGTGCCTTAATAGTTCATAGTGCAAGCTATAAATCCCAATCAGTTCAGTGGGGTTTACTCTCAGGTAACTATGTGTAGGATTGCAGCCATAACATCTGTTCTTCGTCGTGGCCTCTGTGCATCACACATATGGGTTCTGCGCCTGCACAGTGCCTTTGGCCGGAAGATTGACAGCTAACGGTTTTTTGGCGGGAAGCTCCGCTCCCCTCCCCCATGGCCTATAAAGAGCGGAGCATCCGCCAAACATCCTCTTCCTCAAACTCACTTAAAGCTAATATATCTCTCCCCTCACCAGCTTCTGTTGCTACTAGGGCAACTTTCATCACTACCAATGAAAACCTTCCTCCTTGGGTGAATAATAGCTCAGAGGGGTGATTTTAATTGGAACTGTAATCTGGGAGAAAAGAGTCAGTCCCCCTCTGGGCCATAGCTTCTGTCTTGACTGGACTCTCAGCAGCTTTTATTTAAATTTTTTAAAATGAGACATGTTAATTGCAGTCACACAACTAACACTTAACATCTAGTTTGGTCCAACAGTTCCAGGGCAAAGGAACAAAACGGTTTGCTCTGAAACTTCCTTCCACATATCCAAAAATTAGCATTTAGCATCCACTGGTGGATTCCAGTGACCACATTTACATGACAAGATTTTGCTCACACAAACTTAACCAAGGAGATATAATGGAACGAACCAGTTTGAATAGGAAGTTTATGCTGAGTCTTTTTGCCAGGGAAGAACATAAAACCCTTGCTGGATCAAAGGCCCATGGTGTCTAGTTTGGTAATCATACAGTGGCCCATCGCCTGCCTCTGAGAAGACCACAAACGGGGGATGACTGCAACCATACTCTATTACTCATGTTTGCAGCAATTTACACAGGCATATTGGCCATGGTACTAGAGGGTTTAACCATGATGGCTAATAGTCTTTGACAGTCTCATCCTCAATAAATTTATCTAGTTTATTTTAAAGGAACCCAAGTTAATGACCCTCACTACACCTCATGCTAACAAATTCCTTAGTTCCATGCTTTTTGAAGAAATTAGGTTTTTTATTTGCCCTGAATCTGCCACCATTTGGCTCCTTGGGATGGCCCCAGGTTCTAGTATTTTGTGTGTGTGTGTGTGTGTGTGTGTGTGTGTGTGTGTGTGTGTGTGAGAGAGAGAGAGAGAGAGAGAGAGAGAGAGAGAGAGAGAGAGAGAGAGATTCTCTGCTTTCTTCACACCATGCATAATTTTATTTACTTCTAGCATGCTTCTCCTCACTTACCTTCTTTCTAAGACTAGCAGCCCCAAATGTTGCTCCAGCCTAGGGTTGCAACAGTTCCCAGAATCTGGCTCTATTCTGCTCACTGTCTCATTTTGTGCTCAGTCCTGGCTTAGGAAGCAAGCCGTCTGGACCTGACCCACAGTCTGCAAATGCTTGTAAATGCGAAAGCAACTCCTCTTTGTGCAGCCTGGCACCCTTCTTCAGGACATACTCAAAACCCACAAGTTATGTGTATTGAGGATGGCATCTACTTGTGCACTGGGCGTGCAGACTCTATTCCCGGAATATGCTCCTGTGAACACTCTGTGAGCTCAGCACCAAGTTGGCCTTGAAATGAGAGAAAGCAGGCTGGAGTTTGGGGAACCAAAGCCAAGGGAATCTGACAGATTCCCACTCCTTAACCAGATTCCTACTGCAGCCTCTTGATCATGTTTTGCTTTTCTGTGAGGTTTTCCCCCTAGCTCTACAAGTTTTATAATACTTTTTGAAGTGTTGGTAACCAATCTGGTCTTGCAACAACTTGTATAAGAGTTAAATGATACTGATGGTTTTATTTTGTTAAACATGTAAGAACAGCATTTCTGGATCAGGACAAGTGTTCGTTCGTCCATTCATTCTAGCATTCTGTTCCTTCAGTGTTCAATGAGCTGCCCATAGGTAGGACATAGCACCTTCCTGCTCACATTCTCTAGAAACTGGTGCACACATGCATTCTACCTCCAATAACAGGAGTAGTATACATTTATTAGGACGAGGAGCCACTGATAGCCACATCTTAGAAACAGAGCGAGTCAGAAGGGGTCTCCCGGGCCATCTAGTCTGACCCCCAGCTCCAGCTGGCTCCGCTCATGACATGCCCACCATGTCCAGACTATCCTTGAACACCCGCACCGATGGGGCCTCAACAACCTCTCATGGAAGCCCATTCCACACGCTTGGGGTCCTAACTGTCAGGAAGTGCTTCCTGGCATCTAAATGGAACCTTGGTTCCCTGAGCTTGGCTCCGTTGGAGCGCATCCTGCCTTCCTTGGCAGGGGAGAACAGTTCTCTACCCATCTCTGTGTGACATCCCCTCACATACCTGTATGTCGCCAACATATCCCCTCTGAGTCTCCTCCAGGCTGAAGAGACCCAGTTCCCTCAGTCTCGCCTCATCTTGTATGACTTTGTCCATTCCCTATAGGAAGCCATATAAGTGGTGGCCACCACTACATTTTGTGGAAGTGGATTCCATACTTTTAACCATGTGCTGTGTGAAGAAGTACTTCCTTTCATGTGTCCTAAACCTTCTACCAATCAGTTTCATGGGATGAGCCCAGGCTCTATTATTAGGAGGGAGGAAAATGACATCCTATCTACTTTCTCCACACTATGCATAATTGTGTCTCCCCTTTTGCCTCTTTTTGGATTCCTTTCCTAATTATTCCCAGCATCAAACCTGTTTTTGCAACTCTTCCGTACTTGAGGACTTTCACAGCCTCTGTATTTGTTGCGGGTTTCCAAAAGTAAATGAAAGCATAGACAGAGTGAGTGATGGTGGTATTCTGGTATTACTGCTTCAGGCATTCCCCTTTCTGAACTGCCAAACCAAGAAAATTTAAACATTGGTTTATGGCTTGGCAAAGGAAGTGAAAATGGAAAGCAAAGCCCCAGGTGTTGGGGTGTATGTGTTTGTCTGACTCTTCTGTGAGTTTTGTTGGTGGGTCTTCTGTGAGTTTTGTTGATGGCAGGCATAGTCACTGCTTGAAAGTTGCACAGATACTCCCATGTGAGAAGTCTTCATTCACTTTAACGGAGGGGGGAGTTTGCCTCTGGAAATGGATAAAGCCTTTCAGTACATAGAAGCTTTTGCCTGTGCAAGGAACCATTCCACCAGGGCCAGGATCGGATCTTTTGCACCCTGGGTGCAGTTGCCACAGATTTTGTTGACTTCACAATGTTAAGATGATACATGCTTGGAAAGGCTTGATGGTGCTTGTTTTTGAGCACTGCAGACCCAGGGAGGAGCCCAGGATTCTAAATGCCTCCTGCACCTGCTGCTTTAGGAGTAGACTGATCACTCAGTATCCCAAACTTGATAAGCTTAATGCCTCCTTTTTTATGCTTTCTGGACTATTTATAAATACATTTGTAATTTTTAGTAAGCTCCTTTAAAAGGAGATGCTGAATAAAATGTTCTGCTGAAATGCGCCCAGGTGCTTATCCTCCTCTTAGTTCCCAAGGTATGTGCAGACTTGCAGCTGGGGTCACATGAGAGAGCATCCGGGAAGGAAAGAGATGTAGCAGAGAACCTGATGGTGGAAGAAAGCTTCAGCCATTCACTTCTTTGCTGCAAATGGTTCTCTTCCATGCTTTGCCAGAATCTAGACAAAGATAAATCTTTTAAAATGTATTTTCCTGTAATGTGTAGGAGCCCAGCCTAGGGTGGCCAGTGATGAATCATCAACAAATAGGACAGTTATTTGCATATACGAACAGATGCGAATTTAGACATAATGACTATAATTTAAATTCAAATACAGTATGTCTTACCACAGTGTGGAAGACTGTGATCAAGTTACTGGTGTGCCTCTCTATTCTGCCCACTGTCCAGATGGTAACTGATGCTGGGCTACAGTTTAAAGTTCTTTATCTTTAATTTAGAATATGAAGGACAGACCATCAAATAGCAGACACCTTCAAGCAGAGGATAATCCTCTTGCAACCAGACAAATAGAAATCCATGCTCTGTAAAAAAAAGAACAAATGGCTACCTTACATAGCAGCCTCAGGAAAGTGATTATCACTCTGAATTTGAAATTGGGATTAAAAGTTTGGATGTCTGGGAGAAAAGGTATTCGTTTATTATTTTATATTAGTAGAGCAAGAGGACATATCAAGTGTAATACACTGAAGATTAACTAAATGTTGTATTGCACTCCTGACTTGGTAAACCATAAATGCTTGCCATGAGAACTGGGAAAAGTTCATCACATATTGGAGTCCAAGAAAGGATTAGTCATAGCTAAAATATCAGGACCTATTACACAATAGAGCCCAATTCACCCATAATCATGTAAGAACTACAAATACAATCAAATAGGTGTATCTTGGAAGTAAGGGATTAGCAGTTACTCCCTGAACTGAATCTTACCCCCAAACACTTGCCAAGGGGAACAAACAACTTTAGAAAATTACTAAATAACTGCTGCCTTATAGACACCAGGGTCAAGTGGTTGCTGGTTAAAAGCTTACCATGCAGCATACATGACCAATTACATTTAGGCTTAACAAAACAAAACAAAACAAAACTCTGTGTTGCCTCTTACTTGAGGCAAATTAGAAAAACAGTGTCTTATGATTCATGAGGTGAAAAACTGAAGTCTCGGGATGTTTTGGGGTTTTTTTTAAATAGTTTTATTCTAGGAGTAACCCTACATGTTTGAGCCTTCTTTAGGGGCTACACCCCTCTATTTTAGTTAGCCTTGCCAGCATCAAAGAGGCGATGGAGGTGATAGTACCACACTGACTAACTGCATGGTCAAAAGTTAAGCATGATTGTCTTCATCCTCACTTGGTTGCGTGAGTGCCAGGCGGTGAGCTTTTACACAGCTTCTTCGCTGCCTTTTTGTCTTCTCTTTCTTAGTTGCTCCAGGTAAACATGCTTATGAAACATGCATTAATTCCTACTGATTACAGTGGGACTTACTTCCAAGAAGGATGCATAGGATTATTCTGTAGCCATGTAAATTATCCCCATGGTAAACCAGAGCATTCATTCTATGTTCAGTATACATCCAGTCCATTAACATTCCAGAATGGCACTGACACAGTCTCCATTAGATCAGTGTGCCGTGCTTTTTAGCTGATTTTGGCCACTTAGATGTGATTGTTCATCTTATTGGTTAAAGTTAGTTTCTTGTTATCACAAGATTTCATCATGGTTCTTTTTTCTTTTAAGGAAAGAAAACTATTTTGTGCCACCACTGGGACCAATTACCTAATGACAAAACACACTGAGCAATATGCATTTTTTAAATTCATACACATACAGAACAGTATTACTAAATCTGGATCAGTTTTTCTTCAAAATTTGGAGATGAAAAAGAGACTGCAGTTATTGTGTTCCAGACATTACAGCAATTGTTTAGTATATATTTAGCTTAGACAAAGTTTCTTAGCCTTGATTATATTCTTAACAGTAGTGCCAACATTCACAACCAGTTTTGAACTATGAAACTGTGGGCATGCATACATTTAAACAAGTAGTTTCCTATCTTCAGGTTATACCAGATCACATTTAGATAAAATTGCCCAGGGGCTTTAAAAACCAGACATATACTGAAAAGTGAACTTAAAACATATGCCCATTTTGCACTTTACACAGTAGGGTGGTTAAAAAACAAAAAACAAATCCACAAACTCCTTTGAAATTCTCTCCACAGGCATTCTAATTTAGATTCTATTGTATTTGTATAATGACATTTTAGTATAATGGAAACCTGAGTAGCCAATTTAGTTGCACAAACTTTTTTGAATTAAGTTGAGCCCCCCAACATGCCTGTATAGTTCAGTGTCTATAAAATTCTGTGCAAATAGTATAGCATTATTAGGGCTCAATCCATAGGTTTGCCCTCTTAATTTATCCAGGGCTCTTTATTAAGGGTACTTCTAGACAGAGGCCTCCTGGCATTATCAGTGGGAAAAACCCACTCTGCAGCTGTTCTGCCTTTCCCTCCTTAACATATATTTTTCCATCAAGAAATAAAGAAATAGAAGTGGTAGGAAACCACAGGATGGTTAGAAATGGAAGACAGCATCATGTGGGTCCTGTGACGTGCATGAGGCAAGACAATTCTATTATGAAAACCTCATTTGCAAGAATCATATGGGTACTATCCAGTACTGCTACTGCACTGCTGCTGGTTCCGCTGGGGTACCAGGGCCCACCACTTGAGCAACAAGAACTAGTGATTCTGGCAGTAATCTCAAAAAAGCAGAAACATTTGTTTTTGGATCAGGTCAGGTCAGAGAAGTTCCCTTCTGAACACTCTGCTCATCTGACCCAGTCTGGAAAGGAGCATTCACTTTGTTTCCAATTACTGTATGATTTGCTAACTTCATGTTGCCCCAGTGACAAGCCCACTAGTGTGCAGACCATGTTGGATATTGCCCTAAGCTTCCACATTCTGGGTTCTGCAAATCAATGTATTTACTTTGCACAATTAGTTGTTTTTCATTTTTGTTTTGCTAGGCATGAGGAGGGATGGGACAGGGCACTGAAGCCCCATTCTTGAGTCCTAGAAATGCTGGACTCTTTGGCAGCTAAACAGCTCTACCTTATTGATAACAGCACAAAGTGGTCAGTCAGTGGGCCTTATGCATTTTTCAAAACCAGCTGCCTGCAGCACTGGCTATTCCACATTTGTTGACATAGATCCAGGTTTAAAAGAAGCAAATACTTTTAGGAACACCATACAGTACTGGTTGTTTTAGATGTATAACTACTAGCGGGCACTAATTTTGCAAGACTTGAAGTACTAAGTTTGCTATTAGTATATATACGTCGGTGGCGGCCACCGCTGGGCCACCCCAGAGACGGAGGACACCAGGGCCACCACCGACATTGTGGAGGAGGGTGCCGCCATCTTGCTGCCTGGCCAGTTTCTGCGCCCCTCTCTGCTCCCCCTCCGCCAGCGTCGGTGAGAGCAACGCCGGATTTGGGGTGGGGTGCGTGGGCGGGCGCCGGCTTAACCTGCTGGATGCGGCTTGGGGCCAGCGGCCTCTGACTGGCGGCCAAAGGGCAGTCGCCGCCGTTTGTGGCCGTGCGGGGCTGGGCTGGCGGGGGGCTAGGTCGGTGGGTGGAATTTTATATTGGGGGGGTAGATGGGGAGTTTTATACTGTTTTAAAGTTTTATTGTATTTCAATTTGTTTTTATGGAGTCGTCCCTGGCCATGTCGACGGTGGAGTTACCTGGGGAGCATGTGGGTGCCGCCATTGGGGGGGTCATGGGCAATGGACGTTACAGCGGTGGGGGTTTAACGTGTCCGCATAGGAGGAGGAGGGACAGATGGCTGACACCTGTCCCTCCTTCTGGTTCTTCCCCCAGCCAGAGGGTTCCAGGTAGTCTTGTCAACTGCCCATCAGGCCTGACGGTGCTGCTGCTTAATGCCAGGTCGGCCCACAATAAATATTCCCTCATCCATGACTTGATTGTGGATGAGGGGCCTGACCTGGCTTGCATAACAGAGACCTGGGCGGGAGGGGGGGGGAATGTCGCCCTCTCTCAAATGTGCCCGCCCGGGTATCTGGTTCAGCACCGTCCACGCCGGGAGGGGAGGGGGGTTGCTTTGGTTTACCGAGCCTCCATCTCCCTTACAGGACTTCCAGTCCTTTCGAGGCCAGGACTGGAGTGTCTCTACTTGGTGTTGGGTGACCGAGACAGATTGGGGATTCTGTTGGTGTACCGTGCACACTTCTGCCCAACAGTCTCCCTGCCTTAGCTGACGGAGATCATCTTGGACCTGGTGTTGAGGACCCCCAGGATGTTGGTCCTGGGGGACTTCAATCTCCATGCTGAGACTGGTCTGACCGGGGCGGCTCAGGACTTCATGGCCTCCATGACGGCCATGGGGCTGTCTCAACATGTCACAGGCCCGACCCATGAACGTGGACATACTCTGGACCTGGTTTTCTTGATGGGGCAGGAAGAGGGTGGTCTCAGGGTGAGGAATTTATGTCTGACACCCCTGTCATGGTCAGATCACTTCCTTGTGAGGTTTGTGCTCAAGAGCGGCCTCTCCCTCTGTAAGGGTGCGGACCCGATTGTGTGGGTCCGCCCCCGGAGCCGGATGGATCCGGACGAATTCCTGAAGGCCCTGGGAGAGTTTCCGGCTGACAAGACTGGTGCTCCTGTCGAGGCTGTGGTCGAACTATGGAATGGGGAGATGACTAGGGCTGTTGACACCATCGCTCCTAAGCGTCCTCTCCCACCAGGCAGAGCCCACTCTTCCCCTTAGTATACACCTGAATTGCGGACGATGAAGCAGGCCGGGAGTTGGCTAGAGCGTAGGTGGAGGAGATCATGGGATGAATTGGACCGAACACAGTTAAGAGTCCATTATCGGGCCTATGCTGTGGTGGTGAGGGCGGCGAAAAAGAAATTCTTCTCCGTTTCCATTGCCTCCTCAAAATGCCATCCAGCGGAGCTTTTTCGGGTGGTACAAGGGCTGGTCCGTCCTGGCCCTAAGAAAGATCTGGTTCCACCCTCGAAGGCCCACTGTGACGACTTTGCCAAGCATTTCAGGGAGAAAATCACTCAGATTTGTCACGAGCTAGACTCTACTAGTGATTCAGAGGCTTCTGGGGAGATACCAATGTCGCTGTCTGGTCCAAAATTAATGGATGAATTTCAGTTATTGTGGCCTGATGATGTGGACAAGGTGCTTGGACGAGTATGTCCCAACACTTGCCTATTGGACCCTTGCCCATCTTGGTTAATAAACAACGCCAAGCACGGGATTGGGACCTGGATCTTGGGAGTGGTCAACGCTTATCTGAGGGAGGGTCGGGTACCTGCCCCTTTAAAGGAGGCGGTAGTCCGACCGGTCCTGAAGAAAGCGTCACTGGATCCAGAGATGGCCACTAATTATAGACCTGTGGCCAACATCCTGTTTCTGGGCAAGGTGTTGGAGCGGGTGGTGGCGGGACAACTCCAAGCACTCTTGGATGAAACTGATTATCTGGACGCATTTCAGTCCGGCTTCAGACCCGGGTACGGTACTGAATCTGCCTTGGTCGCCCTGTACGATGACCTGTGCAGGGAGAAGGACAGCGGGAGTGCGTCCCTGTTGGTTCTCCTGGACCTCTCAGCGGCTTTCGATACCATTGACCATGGTATCCTTCTGGATAGGCTAGTGGGATTGGGGGTCGGAGACACTGCTTTGCAGTGGTTCCGCTCCTATCTCAACGGCCGGTTCCAGAAGGTGGTGCTGGGGGACTATGGCTCTGCGCTATGGCAGCTATGCCATGGAGTACTGCAGGGATCCATTTTGTCCCCTTTGCTGTTTAACGTCTACATGAAACCGCTGGGAGAGGTCATCAGGAGGTGTGGGCTGCGGAATTATCAGTACACTGATGATGCCCAGCTCTATCTCTCGTTCTCCACCAATCCAGGTGAGGCAGTGGCTGTGCTGAACCGGTGCCTGGCTGAGGTAATGGGCTGGATGAGGGCCAATAAACTGAAGCTCAATCCAGACAAGACAGAGGTCCTGTTGGTTGGCAGATAGGGCTTCGGGAAAGGTGAATTGCACTGAGTCCTGAATGGGGTTGCACTCCCTCTTAGGGACAAGGTCCGCAGCTTGGGAATGCTCCTCAACCCAGAGCTTTCACTGGAAGCCCAGGTGACAGCGGTGACGAGGAGCACTTTCTTTCAGCTTCGGCTGATCCATCAGCTGCGCCCATACCTGGAGAACGACTGCCTGGCGACAGTGACACACACGTTGGTGACTTCCTGACTTGACTTCTGTAACACGCTCTACATGGGGCTGCCCCTGAAGACGGTCCGGATACTTCAATTGGTTCAAAATAGAGCTGCCAGGCTGCTGATGGGGACTGCCCGTTATGTTCACATGACTCCAGTTCTCCATCAGCTTCACTGGCTTCCCATTGAAGTCTGGGCCCAATTCAAGGTGTTGGTTATGACCTATAAAGCCCTTAACGGCTTGGGTCCTGTTTACCTGAAGGAGTGCTTACGTCCATATATGCTCGTCCGCCCCTTGAGATCAGCGGGAGAGGCCCTTCTCCGGGAACCCTCCGTGAAGGAAATTAGGTGGGTGAGTACCCGGAGGAGGGCTTTCTCTGCGGTGGCGCCTAATTTATGGAATGCGCTCCGCAGAGAGGTCTGCCTGGTGCCGTCATTGTTTTTCGGCGCCAGGCGAAGACCTTTTTATTCAAACGTTATTTTAATTGTTAATATTATTTATTTTTATTCTTTGGCCAGGGCGACTTAATTTATACTGTTAAATTATATTGCTTTATATTATGTTATTCATTTATGATTGTGAGCCGCCCCGAGGCTTCGGCGAATGGGGCGGCATAGAAGTTCCCTAAATAAAACAAACAAACAAACATAGGTGCTGAATTATGACAACTATGAAGCCAAAATGGTGCCACCAAGAAACTAGAAAAATGCATCAGTATGCTTAGGAGACTCACAAGATTTTCTGGAGTACAAAAGAACTGTAAGAAAAGGCAGGGCAAAGAAACATAAAACAGGCCAATGTGGGCAGATCATGTTCAGTAGCCACAAAATGTGTGTCTGTTGTGTGTGGCAGACCATAAAAATGAGGTGAGGGTTAGTTGAATGAAATATCCTGTGAGAAGGCCTGGCTGGCTGTAACACTAAGCAGGATTTTGCTACAGTTCTTTAATTAGTCACAAGAAAATGGTTATAATTGATAGAGATAAGTGACTGAACCCTTCTCCAGAGCACTCATAAATCCATAACCCTACACATCCTCAAAAATAACACTCAGGCAGATAAAATATTGAAATGCAATTCCACCAAGTTCCCTTAGGGTACCTTTTGGCAAACCCCTCACCACTGCAGGTCAACACAGTATTTTTCAGCTGTCACAAATGGCTAGACTTTATGTTTCACACTCCTGGAGATGTCCTGAAAAATTAAACCATAAAAACATTCTAAGAACTTCCCTTAGATTATACAGCGCATTGGAATCCAATTTTGGACACCACATAGAGTTTAGCATATGAATAATCAAGAATGTCCCATAAATGTCAAAGTTGTGCCTTAGGAGCTTTCTAAGTTACAACAGTGTTTCACATAAAAAAAAAAAAAATCTGTCTCCTGCGGCTTCTAATACCACGGACAAGCATGTGGATATACAGTTCCTAAACTTTCTCTCCTAGGTTTATTTGCGCTCCAAGCATAGTTTACAACCTCAGCTTAGGTATACAGATGTTTTATGCACATATGCTTGAGTCACCACTTCCAGAGCATCAGGGGTGACACATGCATGTTGTATTTATTCCTTTATTGGGGTAGGCAAATATATGTCTGAAATGCTATTTATTTTTGCCTCCTTAAGTTTTAAAAATGAATGATACTAGGACAAAATATGTTGTCTCTTCTAGATTTGGATTCTGTGAGGTTCTGCATAGAATTCTCAATTCACAAAAAAGAGTAAATTTCTTTTACACAAATAGTATTTAACCTATTCCTAGTTTCCAGTTACTGGCCATTATAAAATAAAGGATCCAAAATTGTTACATGTAGTTTAACAGTTGCTTTTTTCTGATCATTGGTTTAATAAAAAAACACAAGGAAATGTTTTCAAGGCAAATGGTGGACTTCAGACTATTATTCAATGGTGGACTTCAGACTATTATCTTTATCCTGATCTCAGTTTGATTAGGATGTCTCCCACTCATGTGGCTGGAAAAAAATCTTGTAAGGCCTGCTTTATTTATTTAGGGCATTTATAGGCAATCCATCACTGTCATCTCTGGATGGCTTACAGTATAAGTCCTAATATACCACAACTGAATATAAAATGACATAGTTAAAATAAGTTAAATAAATATGCAATCAAAATCAATTAACATTAAAATATTGGTCAAATAAAAAGGTCTTGACATGGTGCCGAAAAGCATATAATGACGGCTCCAGGTGGACCTCTCTAGGGAGCGCATTCCATAGTTGGGGCACCACCACAGAGAAAGCCCTCCTCTGAGTGCTCTGTCTCCTGGCCTCTTTCAAAGAGGGTTCCTGGAGAAGGGCCTCTGCTGCTGATCTTAAGGGGTGGGAGGGCATAGTGTCATGCCTGATGGCTCGATAGAGACGTCGACTTGTGAGAAAGAGCCAAATGTTCACAATGAGAATCAAACATTGGAACAAGGGGACTTACACTTGGGGCCCAGTGACCAAACGGCCCCTCTGCAGCATGACTCTGAGACCGCTCAGCAAATAGCCACCCCACAGCATAACGATGAGGCTTCTCATCCTGACTCTGAGGTGCTTGAACAAGTTGCCCCCCCCCCCCCGTTCCTGGACTCTGCCCAAAAATTCAGGCATGACACATACAGGGAAAAAGACGTCCCTTTAGGTATCCTGGTCCCAAGCCGTTTAGGGCTTTATAGGTAATAACCAGCACCTTGAATTGAGCCCGGACTTCAATGGGAAGCCAATGATGCTGATAGAGGACTGGAGTTATGTGAGAATAACAACCAGTCCCCGACAGCATCCTGGCAGCTCTATTTTGCACCTTCTGAAGTATCCAGACCGTCTTCAAGGACAGCCCCATGTAGAATGTGTTACAGTAGTCCAAGTGGGAGGTAACCAGTGCCTGTGTCACTGTTGCTAGGCAGTTCTCTTTACAAGACCTGTAGGACTTTGAAGCAATAGTTCAGGTTTTGTATTGCTTATGGTAATTTGGTTGCAGTGAATCTGCCTTTGTAAGCATTTGTTTTGATCCATGAAGTACAACTCTTATAATATCTGTTTTACTATTAATATAAATTTTTAAATAATTTGATATTGGAACACCCCAGATGGGAGGGAGTCTTGTACATGTCACATATATGATTTATTTCACTATCAATAAAATTGTTTAGGAACCTAGCTTATGACACAACTGAGCTTCAGATTCAGAAACTTGTCAAAGGCAACATTGGAACATCAGATCTGAAAGAGGAATCTATGTGGCAGTTGAGAGGTCTCTTGCTAAAGAATGCATTTTATGGGTTTTTAAAATGTATAAATCACTTTTCTACAAAATATTCCCAAAGTATTGTGCAAGCATAGATTGACTGGGTTGGCATGTCATGGCAAGCAATTGTATGTGTGTGAGTTTTACCACTGTATGCTTCTAATGCTGTCCAGATTCGGTTGTGGTATATCACTGTCACTTACTTCAGGCCAAAAACCATGGCAAGAAACCATGGTCTGTTGTGTGGCTTCTGCTTACCATGATTGTCTGTTGTGACAAATCCAGATGGGTATTTTTCTACTCATGGTGAAAAAACACCAGAAGGTTCTGGGGCAAAAGCAGCAACAGAAGGGGCCACTCTGCTACCCAAGCATCCTAGCAACATGCATTTCTTCTCTAGCTTTGTTCCTATTGGCTGAGCCCTGTGCCTGTCACCCTTTTTATTTTCTGAAACAAGAGGGGGCAATTGCACTAAGAGAAAGGGGGAAATTGCAGTAAAAGTGTTTATTTTAATGTGAAAAAACCCTGTGGGGGCTGGATTGGCTTTGAAGCACTACAGAGATGGAAGTACAGTCAGGAGGGGGAAGAGGGAGAACGTGCCTTAAAACTTCAGCAGACTAATCAGGAAGAAGCAGCTGAAGTAGATAGGGAGCAATGTAGTAATGAAGGGGATTTTGTTTGCAGCAGCTGCAGTGATATGTGGCAAGGGGGAGAATGAAGTAGGTCAGAAAATTATGGACTCAGGCAGGGTTTGTAATTATCTGTCAAGGAAAATGTGGTTAGTTACCATCCATCATGGCAATCCTTGTTGCAGTTGGTGAACCTGGCCATAGAGTAACCCAGCAGGTCTGTGGGTGCTGAAATGCTTTCCCCTCCACATCTAAGTGTGTTTGCACCATAGAACTGGCACAGGGGGTAGTGAATCTGTCATGACTACAGTTCAAATCTCCCTCACCCCCACTCCTACCTTCTTTTCAAAAAGAAAGCCAGAGGATTCGCCCATCATGGGATTTCCAAACCAGAGAGGTGCTTCCAGACACAGGGCTCCTAGCCCTACCAATCAAAAAACATTGTGCAACTATCATGTTTTCCTCTTTAATGGATTTTTTGTGCAAAGAGAGAACTGGAATCCGTGAGAAACTTAAAAAGGTAATGAACTGAAGATGATAATGGCTGGACTTGCTGTATATTCAGTGGAGCAGAGCAATCACCTAATAAACATCTATCCAGAAGCAACAAAGGTCTACCTGGATTCTTATGGCTGAAGTCACTTGATCCAAAGTAGAGAAGCAGAATCAAGTCCCATTGGGTGTGCAACTTTGTCACAAACAGTAAATGAATTCCTCCAGTACTTTCTGCTCTTCTGTGACTGCTGCCAGTAATTGGTAGGTAATAATAAGGGGCACTTCAGTCAACAATTTGAACATTATGATACAGAGTATCTTTTAGTGCTGAATCAATATTAATAATTACTTACATAATTATATAGTCCAGATCTCTCATACAGGCTGTTATGGGCAAACATTTTTTGTGTGTGTGTCACAGGCTGTTGATCTTAAAATACTTGGTTTGGAAGCATTTTATCTAAAATTAACTTGCTATTTAATATGACTTAATAATTTTGGGTGCAGTCCAACAAGACGTCTTCCTCAATAAACCCTATTTAAATTATTAAGGGTGGGGCAATATAGGATCATTGCTTGGAAGGCTGCTTTTGGATAAGGGAGCAGCTGCAGTCTTTCTGCGTCTTCTTTGAAAGCCAGATCTGGTAGAGTGGCTGCCATTTTCCCAACATAGCAGCATCCAATGGTTTCCGTGCAATCTCAGAGACTTTACCAACTCTTTGTAGCTTCAGACAATATGTGCTGAGGAGCACAACTTGTGATATGTATTTCTACTTGACTTCTTTTGGAGCTGAAGGTGATGGCTAACTTTCACACATTTTAGAAGATGGTCTATCCAAGCTGCGCTATAAAAGGAAAGTCAGAAATAGCCACAACTGTTAGTCATCAGTACACAAATGCTGAATTTTCTGGACAGATGATGTGTTTGTGGTTAAGAGGTACTGTTTCTGCTAATGCATGACTCTAAAGGGGACAAGTATGTGAATGTATAGGAATCTGTGAAAGTAGACTGATATTTGGCTTAAATTATCCTCCTGAAATAGATATAGTGAAAGCTCAGAAGTATCCCACTTTATGTATCTATGAATCAGAAAAAAAGATTGCAAGTATCTTAGAGGATGGACTACAGAGGAAGATATTAATGAATGAATGGCTGCTCCCCACAGGTGGTCTTGCCTTGTGGTGGTTTGGCTTAACAGCGGGAGATATGACTCACCGGCTGGCGGTGAGAGGAATGTGTGAGAGCAGGAAGATGTGGTGGGCATATGCTATACCACAAGTAGCCCAGTGTTTGCGTCTGTTTGCTGTTGGTTTAGGTAACCCCGCTAAATTACTATGGTGATTTTTGGAGAAAAAAATCCTATCTGGCAGCTGCAGTTATTTAATTTAGAAGAGGCTACTGAGGGAACGATGCAATGCAGAAAGTATATTTTATTCTCATAGCAATACAATTTGTGGAAGTCTGTCTTAAGTCCAAGAAAATATAATCTCCCTGCTATCAGTATCTATTTCTTCCAGTTCTGTCTACCTAGCCAACATAAAAATCATAGATCTCTATTTATTTATTTATTTATTTATTATTTGTTTACAGTATTTGTACACTGCTCCATATCTAAGCAGATTCTGGGGCCCTGAACAGTACAAAACTAAAACAAGTAAAAGAACAAGATAACATTAAATATTGAGTTAACATTCAGATAACAAACACAGATATTATGGAGTGTTGGCAACTTAAATGCCACTTCACATATTACTAGAGGGAAATACTTGTTTTTCCTATATGGAAAACTTGCTCAGGGCTCCCATCCTTTGGTCTTTCTGACTGAAATCACTTAATTAGGCCCATAATGTATAAATGGAAGAAATTATTGTAAGTAACTGGGAGATGAGGCCAGAGGCAAGGTTTCTGATTATGTAAGAAGGAACTAACAAAAGTCCTCTCCTCGCATGAGTATGCTATTCTATGTCAACTATAAACAATCAGATGAAAATTGTGAAATTGTTATCTATGGTGAATCTAATTTAAATCACTAGTCAATAAGACTAGATTTCAATCATTGTTTATACATAATTTGCACACGTGTCTGCCTTATCCATAACTTAATTAACTTAATTAAAATATGCCCAAACTGAGTCTCTTTTATGGCATGCTGCCATTCTTTCTCTTCCAGGGAAAGAATTATATGATAAACCTCAGGCTATACACAAAAAGATCCAAAGACTTGTGGAGTATTCTGTTCAAAAGGTTTCACCTTCATTTTTAACTGCTTCTCCGTCTCTTCTCACACTTAGTTTATTGTGTAGATCTATTCCACTCACAACAATTCATTGAATAAGGGGTTGATTCTATGTACATAGATTTGCAAACCAACAAAGGGATTAAGGTCTTTTTCTCAACTCTGTATGTTACTTTTACAACTTTTTTGCTGTGAAGAAGAAGAATGTGATCTCTGCAGACACAAATGCACAATTCTGAGAATTGTAAAACCAAGCATATGTGATAATTTCTTCTAGATAGAAAATTTACCCAATAATTTTACAGAAACCTCTGGAAGAGCATGACATTGTTAATGGATTAATGAAATGCTAATGCTAGCAAATACCAGTCCTTATTTCATGACAAGTAATCTTTGGATTATAATGTATCTTGAGCAGAAAACTATCTTTAGATAGGCTTTTCCCAAAAAGCATTTTATTTAAAGAAATCCAATTTTTAAAATTCAATTTTTAGGTTTGTTTGGAGGTCAAATGCATGGATTGATTGACTGATTTATTGCTTGATGTGGACCCTTAGGCTCAAACCACAAACATATATTCAGTCACTGTTCTTTGTTTCACTGTTAGCTTAGCTGCATTAAGTGCCATTTTTGGTTGAAAAGCTGGGATGTAAATTCAATTAATAATAATAAAACATTCTAACCTGAAAGAATTGAGGTCTTGTCTATCAAATGAAGGACTTTAACATATTCCTGTACAATTGCCAGATTTTTTCAGACTCTTCTCTAGGTGCTGTTGCCCACAATGGTGCTGCTAGGGAACAGCCTTCTCTGCTGGGGTCCCCCTTTCTGTAGAATGCCTTTCCAGGGAGACCTATTTGGCATCTTCACTGTATAAATTGAGATGCCAAGTTGCATGCTTTCTCATCCAGCAAGCACTTAATCTTTAAAAAGTCGCTCTCATTACCTTTATTGTTGACTCTTTAATATTTTAGTGTAGTAATATCCTAATATTTTATTGTTTCATTTGTTACAGTATTGTAGCTTCAAAGTTAATTAATGGAAACCACCCTGAGGACAATACTAACATATAAATTTAATATAAATAAAGGAAGGACCCTAAAAACAGCATAATATTAGATTAGATACTCACTGAAACAAAGAATAGGTGAAGAATGAACCAGGAGGAGAATAGAATAGAATAGCAGAGGTTCTAAGCAAAGAAAGAGAGATTCCGTTTGGGTGCCTCAAGTTGAAGACTTTTACCACACCTAAACCAAAAGCTAGACATCTGTATTTATACAAAATTTGGCCAATGCAAAGACCTCCTTACCTCTTTGTACCCGGCTTACAGAAGGACTAGGGATGACTAAAAATAGTCCTGGGCAGATTCACAACCTGTGCCCCAACTCCAGGTCCCAAGGTTGCCAATTCTATACCTGCACACTTGCTCGCTCTCTCTCTCACACACACAATTCTAAATGTTTTCCACTTTTTTTCCACTTAATGCTTCTTTCTGCATGGTGCAAGGGTCAAGGGTTTTATCTGTAACCTGCCCAGGGATCCTTATGGCTAATGGGGTGGGATAAAAATCCAATGCATGCAAACAGAATTAAAATATATTTCATTTTTGATCATTTAACAGCTACTCTAATAGATGCATGTCCGTTTCAATGCTTTTGTGTTCAAGTAGAGTGAAAAACAGCACAGCTTACTCATCAATTAGAAAAATGCTGCCTCAGTATGGCTTTAGAAAAGATATAAATGCACAAAACCTTCCTTTACTCTGACAGTATGGCAGTGTTTCAAAAGGAAGCCAAATCCAGCTGGCCTGAAGGAAATAGCTTCATTGGATCTGGCAGTGATCACTGATGATGGATGGCGCATTAGATGTTGGCCAACGAACTGTAATTCTTCTAAAATTTAGGTAACAAACAAGATAATCCCTAAAGGCAACCTCTCCTGGCAGCAGTGAAAGGGGAAAGTGATAGCCACTTCAAGCTGTCACCATCTTTTACTCTTTCAGCATTCACCTTTTGAGCAGTTTAGCTACAATCTAATAGGCTCGCTGAAACCATTGACGTGGTCCTGTTGTTCTGAGGTTTCCATTTCCATACACTGTATCCCACTGGCAAAACCACAAAGCCTTCCATGGCAACAGAAATTAGTTTAGACTCAAGATAAATGTTTATGCATTTATTGTAAAAAACAGCAATGCAACAATTTAAATCCTCTGTATTTGAAATCTCATTAAAGAATGGCACCATCAGATCCTTACCACCAAGACATCCAGTCATTTAAACATTAGCTGCCAGTGTTATAGAATCTATTTTTCTATACTTAGACTGCTTATAGATGTTATATCAAGCAGTATATCAGTAGCATCAATTTAATAATTGGTGTGGTATTATGGTTAGAATATGGCACTGGGATCCAGGCAATCTGGGCTCTAGTTCCTACTACCTTGGGAAGGATTCCAGGAGAGCAAATAGGTACATAAGGGAGCCTTATGACTAATGGGAAAGGATAAAAATCTAATATATAAAGGAATAAATAAAAAGGATAATACTTGATGCTTGGTCCTAGCCTGAACCATCCCATCTGCTACCAGCTGCTCTGTGGGAAGCATCCTGATGATGTGCTGTATTTGATGCTGTTTTCATTTTACTAACATGTTTTGATGTCAACTATCAGCTGTCTTAGATGGATTTGCATCTTGATAGGCAGGGTATAAATAATTGTAATAAATAATCAGCATTTCTCTTTGATACAATGACTTTTATTTAAAAACAATTGGTTTCTTCCATGGAAGATGTTTATGCAATACACTAGCTATGAGACTAGATGTGACCTCATTCTGAAAAGGTTCAGAATAGCAGTGAAACAATTCCAAACATGCCTGTGTGATGCTTTTGAGTGTTCAGTTACACTTGAGAGGGGATATTTAAAAGTTTTTGTTGTTATCATTTACTGGCATTATGTTGTGAAGTTTGGACAGACATTTAGATGTATTTCATTACCAAAGAGGGTTACAATGGACAAATTTTATAATTAGCCTAGATAACAATGACAGCAGACAATGAATCATGACTTGAATTGAGCAGGCAGATGTTGGTCCAGCTGGATCCTTAGCTCTGTATAGAATAAACATGGTCATATATTTACCCTATGGGAAGTCAGACTGAGAAGAATGAAAATGTAATAATAATTTATATCTGTCATGAAAAGTTTTCAACCATGCCCTTTGCCCTGAAGTTGATCAATATGCATTCCTGCAATCTGGTGATGAATACCAAGATTTAAAATGTTGAAAAGCTAAGACTTAAGATTTTAAGACTGTATGCGCACTTTAACATGGCAAGGGGGTTTGAGAGTGTCAGAGCAGTAGTGCTGCCAAGAGGCCAGACTCTCTCGTTGGACTAGGCCCCTAACGGGGTCAGCCAAGGCAGAATGGTCAAAGCTGAGACACAAGACTAAGATGCATCAAAACACGCTATTAAGTATTCTGCCAGAAACTCTTGCAAGAAATAAGGAATTATTTAAATATATGATATCAGCAGCTAGAGTTACAATTGCAACGAAATGGAAAGCAGAAGACTTCCCAATGAGTAAAGATTGGAAAAATAGGCTAGCTGAATATGCAGTAATGGCAAAATTAACCAGCTATATAAATAGAAGACCGGCCAAAGAATGTAATGATAAATGGAAAGCTTATTATGCATATTTTACTTAATAATTGGGAGAAAAAAATAGAACTTACATAAGGATGACTTAACTGATACATTTACTAACTAGCTATATAAATAGAAAACCAGTTAAAGAATTTATAAATGGAAAACCTATTATGCCTAATTAATTCTGCAATTCAGAGAAAAAAATAGAGTAAGTATCATGTATAGATCGATCAAATTATTCTAATTGCTCCATAAATTTATTTTTATTATGATATCAGTTTATTTGGGGAAAAGAGAAAAAATCAATTATTAATTTTTGCCGGGTTTGTGAATATTTTTTATTTATTTAAAACTTTTGTATGCTGTCCCTTATGCATGGCATCTTGGGACGGCTTACAATCATTAAAAAACAACAACAAAACAGCAATAAATAACAATTAACCACAAAAATACAATTAAGTAAGTTAAATAAAAGTGATTGTTAAACATTAAAATTTTAAATTAGTTTTTAAAATAACAGTTAAACAGGTTTTAACCTGACACCAAATAAATATAAACTCTTATATATAAATATTATATGTAACTCTTACATGTACTATAAGGTGAATTAACTTATACCCGCATCAAAGCAATTTTAATGTAACACTTATTAGTTTTAATTTAGTATAAATTAATTTAAGTATTTTAATTAAGTATTATTATGCTAAAATTGTAGTTACAAATTTGGTATTACTGATTTTTGTGATTTTTGCTTCCGTTCGCAAACGCTGCATTGGGTGACGAAAATGATCGTGGCCATTTTCCCCGCAGTGCGACCACATGTCAGAGCGCCTTCCCTGCTCTGACATGCGGTTGCAGCTTCCTCTAGTCAGGATCGCGGTCACAGACTCTCCCTCCAAACAATAACCTCCTCCCCACCCACCTTCCTGTCTTCCATGCCAGAAGTTGCCTCAAGCAAGGTTAGTGTTCTCTCTCTTCATACTGTGCTGTACTTTGTTTCATATTTTTGTGGTTAAAAAAAATTACATATGGTGCAGAACGGACTAACCTTATTTAGATTGAAACTTGTGGGGAAATGTGACTTGGTTCGTGACCAATTCTGGTTTCGCTACCAAAACTGTAGAACAAATTAAGATTGTGAACCAAGGTACCACTGTATTTCCTACATCTAATATTATATGTAATTTTTGTACAAGATCCCTTGGTAACTCACTCTTTGTCTTTTTTCTTTTTATCTATAATAAATAAAAAAATAAAAAGACTAAGATGCATCCACCCTTTCCAGGGGCAACCATCACATTGCTATCTCTAATAGTGATGGGGCAGAGAAAGTCCTGAAGGGCAGCTACTGAGTAGTAGTTGAACAGAATGTTGACAGAGGATTGTTTGCAGGGAATGAAACTCAAACTCGCTCTGGTTAGTTCTGCTCAAAAGAAGGCTATGATAAACCAATTGTAAACTTTATGGTGAAACAGAGTTAACACCAGAAAATGAGATTCCCAGGTTGGAAGGGACTCAGGCAGCTACTGGGAAAGAACAAAGGACAAGTACGGCTATCCTTGTCACTAATGATACAACTAGATGAATGCCAAAAGGAAGTCTAGTGGCTGACATGCACAGGGGTGAAAGAAAAGTCTTATGCTGCACAACATATACAGCTGAGACATGGAAAATGAGAAGTATGAATCAAGGCAAACCAGAAACTGTAAAAGGAGAAACTGAACAGTTAAACATCATCATGAACTAAAGTGGGCTGGAATGGGATATTTCAGTCAGACAAACACCGAGTGTTTGAACATATCATAAGGAAAGCTGGATTAGGATCAGAGGAAACTGGAGCAAAAGTTGCCAAAAGATACATCAATAATTTGGGATATGCAGATGATACCATATTACTAGTAGAAAACAGCAGTGAATCAAAAAGATCCTTGATTCAAGTGAAAGAAGAAAATGCAAAGGCAAGACTTCAGCTGAACATTAAGAAAACAAAAATCACAACTACAAAAGAATTACAAAACTTTTAAGTCAACAATGAAAAAATTGAAATTGTTAGATTTTGCATACCTTGGCTCAATCACCTATTCTAAAGGAAGACTTCAGTCAAGAAATTAGAAAAGACTAAGACAGGCAGCAATGAAGGAATTAGAAAAGATTATCAAACATACGGACTTTTCACTGGAGACCAAGGCCAAGGTCATCCAAGCTATTGTATTCATGTATGAATGTGAAAGCTGGATAGTGAACAAAAATGATAGGAAGAAAATTGATGTGTTCAAAACATGGGGCTGGAAGAGAGCTTTGTGAATACCCTGAAACAACAGAAAGATAAACAAGTAAGCCCTAGTTCAAATCAAGCCAGAACTTTCTCTGGAAACAAAAATGACAAAAATGAGGCTTCCATTCTTTAGACACAACATGAGAAGGCAAGACTTACTGGAGATGGCAGTCATGCCAGGGAAAGTTGAAAGCTGAAAACAAAGAGGAAGACCAGCTATGAAAGGGATTGGTTCCATAAAGGCCACAGCCATGGGTTTAGAAGAGCTAAGCAGGACTGTCATGGTATTTCTGGAGGGTATTCATTCAAGGGGCTGACATATGTTGGAGACTCCGTGGCATGTAACAACAACATATTTGTTGCGGCAACACATTTTGGACTTGGGCTCTTAAGAATTTTATAATTATTGTCAGAACATAATGTGTATGTTCTTCTTTAATGCTTTTCTCACCTGATGTGCCACCTTGCTTCAAAGCCTATCATATTTTGAGTTAATTTCTTAGGCCTTACACTATACCCTAATACACTCTGACCTTTGCGTCTTTTTATGAGCTTAGCTCATATAATTCAGATTTATCATGGCAAGGTAAAATGTGAGTTATGGTCCATACTACTTAAAGTTATTCTCTGCATTATATATATAATGGCTTTGTGCCTATTTTCATACGAACATAAACCATAATGGATCAGACCAAAGGTCCATCTAGTTCAGTACTCTGTATACATGGTGGCAAACCAGCTGCCAGCAGGATCCCTAAAGCAAGATGGTTGAAAGACCTCCTGTCCAGTTCCTCAGAAACAGGTGTATGCAGGCATGCCATCTCTGATAAAGGAGGAAGTGTATAGCTTGCAAGACGATTGATAGACTCCTTCATGAATTTGTTCAGTCCCTTCTAAAGCTAGATTGGTTGCCATCACCATTTCCCATGGCAGCAAATTCCACAGTTTAACTATATGATGAGTGAAGAAATATTTCCTTTCATCTGTCCTAAACCTCCCACCAATCAGTTTCATGGGATGACCCCAGATTCAACTGTTATGGGAGAGGGAGAAAAATGTCTTCCTCTCTACTTTCTCCACACCATACATTAATTTTAAACACTTCTATCATGTTTCCCCTTACTTGCCTTTCTTCTAAGCTGAACAGTCCCAATTGTCATAGCCTCTCCTCAAAGGGAAGCTGCTCCAGCTCCCCGCTCATTTGTCTTGCCCTTCTTGGCACCTTTTCCAATTCAACAATGCCCTTTTTAAGGTAAGGTGACCAGAACTGAACACAATATTCCAAGAGTGGTTGCACCAAGGATCTGTATAATGGGAGCAGGATTTTGGCTGTTCTATTTTCTATTCGGTTCCTAATGATGCCTAGCATGCAGTTTACTTTCTTTACAGCAGCTGATCACTGGGCTGACATTTTCATTGAGCTGCCCACCACTACCCTACAATCCCTCTCTTGCTCAGATACTGCTAGTTCAGATCCCATTGAAGTTTGGATTTTTATTTTTTGGCCCCAAAATGCATTTTTTTCTATATTTGCTTACATTGAATTGCATTTGCCACTTTGATGCCCATTGTCACAGCTTGGAGAGATTCCTTGGAGCTTCTCACAACCCAAACAGTTCTAACAACCCTAAAAAGTTTAGTGTCATCAGCCAACTTTGCCACCTCACTACTTAATCCTACTTCTAGAGAATTTATGAATAGATTGCAAAGCTTTGGTTCTAATGCAGAACCCTGTGGGACTTCACTGGTGACATCCTTTCAACTTAAATAGAAGATATGGCAGCACTAAATACCGACTAGTTCACTGAGTCTTGAGTGGAAAGGCACCATGAAACAGGCTAGCTATCCACAGAAAATAAGCTTATCTGGGGGAATGCTAAGCTAGTAATTCCTTCCCTATGATCTAAAGTAGAATTGACATTCATTGTACCACAACTGCAATTGATGGGCAGGTTTTTACAATAACAGCCCTATGGGGGTAAGGAGGCAAACAGTGATGCAACTGCAGGGGACAGAAAAGTTTTATGCTTTCCCTGTGTTACGGACCCAGCAAAACATCACTTCCCTGGCACTCCTGCTTCCATTATATGCAAAGGTGCCACCAGTGCCGATGCAGCTTCAGGAAGGTAATTTTTGTCACGAACATGGAGGGAAGCTTGGTCACTTTCTGACCTCTCTCCTCTAGTTTATTTATTTATTTCATACATTTATACCTCAAGATGGCTTACAAGATATAAAAAAACCAATAAATATAAAATTACTATATAAAACATTAATTATTAAAACAATATAAAACACATCACTATATAAACTGTGACTGTGAAAAAGGGGGAAAATAAAATAAAATCCTAAAGTGTTGAAAAACATTCTTAAAATAACAATCAAATAAAAAGGTCTTTATCTGGCGTCGGAAAGAATATAATGTTCTCCCCACTTTTGTTAAAACCCTTACATGTTAACTGCACTTACACAATTTAACATCCTATCTAATTTGGCTATAATTTTCTGGATGGGGAGGATTTCTGGAACAAAGGCACACATTGGGTCAGGCTCAGTGCCCATGTTCCATCTGAACTAGCACAGCCCAGATACAAGTTTTCACATCAGGCAGAACTTGGTGACATTAATGATGACCCTTATCACTGTTGCAGGGCAGTCAGCAGGAGGAAGGAAAGGCCATACTTACCAGTAACCATTGGGAAGAGGTGGTAGAGTCAGAGGTGTGGGCTGCAACCCAGGCAGCAACCCCGTTAAGGCACTGACTAGTTGGTCCGTCTTTACTGCAGTATTTCAAGGTAGATGGCAACAGCTGCTGGAGAACTGCCTTTTCTGGCCATCACTGAATCTGGATTAACAGTGCAATACTATATACCTCTATTCAGGATAATTCAATGGGATGAATTACTGCCAGGTTGGTGTATGTAAAATTGCAGTCTAAGGCCTTCAGAAAATATGCAAGGTTTGTCTTTGGTTTGTTACTTATTTTCAAGCTTTGACAAATGCCTGGAAGTATAATGTACTGTATTTTTCCATCTATAAGATGCCCCCATGTATAGGACCCCCCCACTTTTCCTACCTATCTCCAGTGAGCAAGCTGCCGCCCCCCCCCGACACCCCCTCCTGCGCTTGCTGCCCCATGTATAATGTTTTTAAGAAAAAGTATTATCTTATACACGGAAAAATACGGTATGCGGCTTTTAATTGTTCCAAGATTTACTAGCATAAAAACATGCACAATTCTATTCGTTAGAACAGAACCTAGCAAAGGGAAAGACTGCAATAAAAATAAGTATACTGTTAGTAAACTTGCTTGCCACTGAGAAGTTCATCTATTTAAAAGCCTGTGTAAATATAAATAGAAGTTTTAAATAGTTGAGGATTTCTGTGTTGACTGTACACTGGTGCCACTTTGATCTTGTTCAAGGTTTTAGCTCCTGAGAAAAATAGTGGTGCTTCATGGGAACTGTCTTGCTGCTATTGGACACTCCCTCCTCCAATAGTGAGGTTTGTGTGTCAGTGTTTTAAACTAGCACTGTGCCTAGAGGAAAACTAAGTAAGAAGAAATTAGTTCAGGGATTCTCATTTTCTAACTGCTATATACTGCAATTCCTTTTATTACATGCATTTTTATCATAGGCCAGAGTTAGGGCCAAAGGCAAGAGCAACCGGGCCACAAAAGAAATAACCTTTTAGAATGTAGAAAGCTTGCAAAAATCAATGCAACAACAATGCCCAGTGAGTCTTGGTGCAAGGAGTTTATGCAACCAGCTAGAATTGGGGTTTGGGATAGGGTAGTAGAAAGTAAAATACTCACACTATCTTCTAATTTGATTAAAGGCTGAATTATATATGTTCAGAAAGAAAACGTACTGCAGATCCAAGCACCCTGCAGCCAGCTAGAGGATGCTAAGAGCTGTAGCCCTGCTTTTCTTTCTAAATAAGTAGAGGATTGTACTCTTAAGAGCTACAGTGAGATGTCTGGAATACCACAGGTGCTCTGAAAAAAACAGGTTCACATTCTGATGCTAGGTTTGCCTGATGATAACAGCAGAATTTTAAACACATTTACAAGTCAGTTGGGGAATGCTGGGAGTTGCAAGGTTTTTTCCCAGCCTAAATATCCATAGGACTGTATCATAAAAGACTAACAGATTTATGATGGCCCATGATTTTGCAGGCTGGAAACACTGATGGTCCATCAGTTCTGGTCCATGAAGGCATATATCACAATAACTCTGTTAGCCTTTAAGCGCAATTTAAACATGTCTTTTAGTGGTGCAGGTACCTTGCTATGCTGAAATGCTTTATTCACCAGAAATTCTTTGAGAAGCACAATCTAACCAGTTTCTTCAGTGTTTAGGCTATATCCCTGAATAGTCTGGTATGGATTCCCATAACTGCATCCTGAAAGCAGTCTTCGGAGTTCAGGTAATGGGTTTTCCTTATCTCTTTATTACACTGATCACCAATGCTTCTAATACTTGGATTTTTTTTTTCAAATTACTGCCTGGCAGTAGTTACTAAGGTGGAAAACTGCTCTGCACTTACCTGAGAATAGCCTCATTGAATGCTGGAGGACCTCTAAGACGACGTAAGATTGCACTGCAAACCTTCAATTTATATATTTGCAATAAAATAGTCTTAAGTGATGCATCAGGTCCTGGCAATATGATGCCTCAAAGCTTTTAGAAACTGTGTATATACCTTTACTATTGTACTGTTGGTAAGGCAGGTCACTACTATACATTGCAACCATCCATCCCACACCTATGCAAATACAAAGGGCGCTTTACATATTATTCTTTGTTCTTTTTGTTACAATAGACTAGCCCGGCTATCCTCTGCAAATAGCGAAAGCATCTCAGAAAGCATCCACGGCGCTCCTTTTGTCATGAGATTGCAAGCAGTAAGAAGCCCCCTTTCCCCATAGATTTACACTCCTGCATTTGAAACTGGATTGTGTCTGTGAAGTCCCAGCCCTATTTTATAGTTTTCCCAATTAGGAACGGCTGCGTGACGTCATGGCTGGCTGGGATTGGTTGGACAGATCTGACACTCAAGGGGAGCCACACGCCCGCAGAAACTTTTTAAAAAGAGTTCTTTTCTTCTCCTCCTCCTCCTCCTCCTCCTCTCGGTCTGAACTGCCCTATAGGTTATTGCTACCCGTGTTCACAGACCGCTAGCAACTCCGGCATCCTTCGTAGCTCTGCTTTAGAGGGAGGAAGACGAGAGACCCTCCCTCGTAGAAAGCCCCTTTCTCCCGTTGCTGCTTTTCCCGGCTGGAGCTATTTCCCCTCTTTCAGCTTCCTCTTATTTAACAATGTTTTCTCAGTTCGTGCAGTGACTTTAAAAACAAAACTCAACTGAACTTGCCTCACATGGTGAAAGGGAGACCTGGAAAGCTGCGGATGGGTGAGACGATCTAAAGCACTTCTCTTTTCTCCCCCCCCCCCCCTTTTTTTTTTTCGTTTAGGGAACTTAAAGGGAAGGCGCTGCCCCCTTGGAACAAGGCAAGCGAAGGGAATTGCATCCGACGCTTTTCGTTGTTATTATTGCTGCAAACCCAGGAAGGTTGTGCGCTTCTTTTGTCTCTGCACCGAAACTCTGTAGCATTCGCCTAGCTGCAGGGAATTCCCTCCGTCGGGTGGTGGAAATGGCTTGGCTCCGCTGGGCTTTCCTGCTTGGTGCGTGTGCCGTTTTGTGTCCGGCGCTCGAGGCTTCGGAGAAGAGAAAGCTGAGGACGGTCACCTATGTGCTGCGCCCCGGTCAGTCGGGCGCGTCTGGCAGCCGCAGCCGGCAAAGTGGAGGGCAGCAGCGCACGTTCAATGTGGAGCTGCTCAACGCCCGTTACAGCAGCACCCGCCGACGGAGCAGCAGCACCTTGGAGCGAACTCGCAGGATGAGCAAAGGAAGCAGCGTTCAGTTGCGTTTGGGCCCTACCGTGCAACTCCAGCACAAGCCTGCCAGCGGCCACACGGCCGCCGCCTCCTTCAGCAAAGTGGGCAAGCACGTCGCACGTTCCAAGCTCCAGCAGCGCCAGAGCAACAGCACCTCCAGCGCGCAGGTTCACTCCAAGCCCCATCTGCAGCAGTTGCAGGGGTAAGGTGACGCCGCCATCGCTTTCCCGCGTGGCCACACGACTCCTTTCCCCCGTTTAAGGGAACCTAAGAGTGCACGCTTATTGAATTAAATGCAGGCTCAGTGTTTCCCACAAACCTCCCGCACCCCCCTGCAGGGCCAGCGTGCAGACAGAGCGCCGTTTGCTATTACCCTGCCTCATATGAGACGCTCTGAAATCTTAAACAACTAGAGCATCTCAAGCAGTATAGTGGCAACATTCATTTGTACACCCTTTCTGGAGGGTGTTGCCTGGTGAGAATGTATTAGTGGGGAATGGAGTGAATAAAGGGCAAAAAGAAGCTGCAGTCTGCTCTTGATTTTGTGCAGGAGTGCTTTAGGTACAGTTTCTTCCACTGCCCCTAGCTTTCCAAATGCTGGAGGCCATAGAATGGACCACTGGGCAGTACTACAATGATTGCAATTACAATAATTTTGTATTGTGGCATTGTGGGAACTTAAAAATGGTACCTGTATCCCACTGACTTGGAGCTGCTTTGAGCACTCCTTCTGTTCATGATCAGAGCTGGGTAAGTCCATGAGGGAGTTCAAGGCACATGAAAGTCCCTTCAAACTTAATCTGGTAGTGAGGTTCAAGGTGGGGTTGGAACCCTTGGAGTGGGAGGTGCATATGTTTTGCATGTGGAAAACCCCTGGCTCAGGTCACCAGGTTCTCTTGGGTAAGGCTGGGAAGGAATTCTTTCTAAAACCCTGAGAGCAATACCAATACCAACAATACTGGGCTGCACAGACCATTGATCTGACTTTGCACAATCAGTTTAGGTGAAAGAAAAATCTGAAGACTTGGTTTACTTATCTTTCACATCTGTGATTGAGATGTGACCACGTAGAAGGGATTGCCATTGGGTGATTGCCAGGACCATTAAAGACTGGAAAAAATGGAACTGGAAGTTCATTTGTGCTCTCCCTAAAGATGAGTGTATTTGTCAGTATTGTGTGTAGTTTGGTGTAGGTCACTCTTGCTATTAGAAAGAGCTTGAAATTCCTGGAGAGGTAGCAAGCAACAATGTATAAAGTAAACTATGAGTCACCAAAGAATGGCTTCATTTTCATATCTTCTGAAATGACATTCTACAGAAAAATGACATCCCTTAAAGTTGGAATAGTATTTGACTAATCACTAGAAAACATGTGGCTTCCTGAAACAACAGACATGAATGAATTTAAGTGGAGCTATAAACCAGTTCAAGGAATCTGAGCTGTCAAAGATCAGTTGATTGATTAACAGATGATCATGTGGCCCCTAGACAGCAAGTAGAGCCAGCAGAATTTTTCAGAATTCTAGCCCTGTCATAAGAATTGGGACTCTGCATTGGAATGCTTCTTCTCACAGGAGGCAGCGAAGGAACCACACCAGCTGCTTCTCTGAGGTTGTAAGAAGGACTGGAGAGAATTGATTTAGGGGCAGGGTAGAGAGAGATTGGCATCGCCAAGATACCGTGTATCCTGGGGGTGCCTTAGCCAGTCTCCTTCCCTCCACCTCCAGAGAGCCACAGTTAGTCCACTGAAGTTGACCATTTAGCTGTTTTACAGGTTGGGTGGAGTGTACATTTAGTCTTTGCCTGTGTCCTCCTGCCTGGTTTAGGATGCCTGTAATCCCTTGAGTTTGGAAGGTTAGGAGCATTCCTGTAGGATCATGTCCTAAGTGGCTGATTAAATCTGCATATTTTTATGCATGGACCATTCTGATTGGGGTGGGTGTGAAGGTTCTGTTTTGTGTAATACCTGCCTAGATCACAAGGACCCATTTTAAGGAAAAGGCATTACATTCTCTGTGGAAGAGGAGGAGGAGCCCCTTTTCGAAGATGGCACCTGTTGTTCCATGTTTAAAAATAATAAACTTTTTAAAACATCTGCTAGTTTAATTGGAGACACATTTTAAGCACAAGTTAAATGTGGTATGTATTTATTATATTTCTGTACTGAATAACCAAAGCCCTCTGGGTGATTCACAACAATTAAACCTCAAAAATGCAACATGGTAAAATATATGTAAGCTTTTAAAACTACAGTATTAAGCTAAAAAACCACTATAAAATCTAGCAGCTATGGAACAGTAACAGTTTTAAAATAGAAACTGGAAGACCAATATGTCCAGGAAAATAAGAAGTTCCTGGCCTGGTTTCAGAAAGAGCACAGCATAGGCATCAGGTGAGCCTCTTTAGGAAGTTCATTCCACAAATGGGTGCCACAGCAGAAATCAGATCAATTAAGTTCAGATCAGTCCATTTAAACTAGATATTACAACTCTATAGTCCACCATTTGCGGAACTTGTTTTGTCTGTCTTGGGATTCCTCATCTGTAATAACAGATTTTGAAGGCTGATTTCAGAGCAAAGTTACTCAAGTATATTATAGGGAGGTACTGAGGGGCATATACAAGAGATGCATCTGCAGCGGAAAGTCAAAAGAGAGCATTGACCTTGGGTAAGTATTAAAGTAGCCTCTACCAACCTGCCTTTCACATGTGTTAGACTACATCTTCCATCCATTTGGGTGATACCTGGAGATGGTAGGAGCTGTAGTTCCAATACATCTGAAGAGCATCAGGTTATGGGGAGGTGTCCTGAGAGCTTAAACAACCATTGAAGAAGATGGCTTGTGTGGATAGTGACCACAACAGTGGTCCAATTAATTTTAGTGACTGATGCAGAAAATCCAGATGATTCCCATTGTGATTGTAGAAACAAACATAAGTAGTCTCTGGGTTAGGAATTAGTTCCATTCCTGAGAAAATAGACATTCATCTTTAAGTCAAATTTGCATGTAAGTCAGATCTCATAGAGTAGGTCACCCACACTTGCAGGGGTTAGGGGTCCAGTACTGTGTGAAAGTAAAAAAACTGTGATTATCTCTAACCACTCCCCACCCAAATTCACCCTTCCACTTTGCAGCAACGAAATACTGGAGAGATTACCCTCTCCAAATGGGCAGAGCAGGAAGGCATGCTTTGGATACCTCCCTCTCTCCCCTTTCACTTCCTCTCTGTGGTGATACATTGGAGGCCCTCTCCCCCTCCTGTTAGTGGTAACGATTTTCCACAGTAATTTTTTAAATAATAGGCTTTATGGCAGTTTGTAAGTACTGTTTGTAATTTGGATGTTCATAACTCAGGAATTGCCTGTATTGCTCACTTGCTGCTCTTTAATGATTCCTGAAAAAGTACAGTATAGCAGTTAGAGTGCTATACAAACTGTCTCTCAGGTGATCCAAGTTCTGGTCCCCACTTAGCCATGAAGCTCACTGGATAACTTTGGGCCTGTTACTGACTTTCAGCCTAACCTACCTCACAGGGTTCTTGTGAGGGAAAAATGGAGGGGTGGGGAACCATGTAAATCACTGTAGGTTCCATGCAAGAAGAAAAAGCGTTGACTATAAATACAGTTCTTAAGAAACTGCTAATGTAGTGTTGGACTTGGCTCTGGTGTTCCAGCCATCTTGATGCAGCTGCCTAGGTCATTACTTCCCTTTCCCTTGGCCCGGGGAAGAGTTAATGGTCTCTAACCTGCCACAGCTAGGCAAGTTTTATCTTCAGGGCCTAATCTTTGAGAAGGTGGTGAGAATGTAAATAGCAGAGACAGTTGGATATCTGCACTTCTCATGCTTAGGCAGCCATGTGTCTTTAGGTCACAAGTAATGAAAGTGAGACATCTACAGATAAAGAACCCCTCCACTGCCTCTTAGGAAGCTGTAGCAAGCTAGGGAATACCCATTTCCTTCAGTTAGTTGGGGAGTGCTAAAGAACAATGGGCTTCTATTCTTATTTAGAACATTTATAATTGTTCTCCCTCAGGCTTTAAACGTTTTTCCTCCTGTCAATTCCTAGCATTCATTATAAGTGAGCTGATGCCTGCCCTATCTTTTCCCCTTTAGTCTGTTGTAACAGTTCTCTCCAGACTAAACAGCTCTTTCTGCCTCACCCCTGCTTTGAGGTGAGAAACAATTCTTTTGCAAGTGCCTCAGTCCCCCAAAGGTAAAAAAAAGTGTGCTGTGCAGTTTTTGCTGGGTTTATTAGACAGTTCTGCAGCTGGCAATTGATCTTTTCTTTACCATTGCTGCAGGGTGAATGTCTGTGGAGGGCAGTGCTGTCATGGCTGGAGCAAAGCTCCTGGCTCTCAGAGGTGCACCAAACGTAAGTAGCCATGTGTTCAGGGAAATTGCTTTCATTTAGTGGCAGTTCTGCCATATTGTTTTAAAAAACAGTTCTGGTCCTTTCATAGTCTACTAGTATTTGATTAGTGGATGGCTAGAGATGTACCACAGTGTCACTAGGAGATGTACTCAGTCTTAGAACCTCATTTTGGGATACAGTAAGGAAATATACTCTGATGTTATGACTTCATCATATGCATCTAATTTATGCAAGCTCAAAAAATTGATAAATTCTGCACTAGGCAGGTATACTGTTAAACCTTGAATGATGCTATCCTGTTAAGGTTCATGTTCCCATACTTACATAAACACTAATTTTGTCCCAAAAATATTTTCACATTGAGGATGCAAGTCTCTGCTATCAGCTGAAGTCAGCAGATGACTTCTTGCTTTGAATTCCATTTTGTATGGCAGAAACGTTAACCTCTGCGTGAAGTGGACCTTTAATGGAAATATTTCAGTGCTATGATTCTCTATTATCTGAAGATTTTAGAGTTCAGCTGCAAAGCTGTTCCTGCTTTAAGCACTGTGGCATTGTGCTATCTTTTTAAATTAGATTTTACTGAGGGCTTTTTACTCATAGGACAGACTGGGGAAGGATGACTGATGCACTTTGTCCTTCATTTGCTAGCCCCTTTTATGCCTAAAAAGCAGACTACTAAAACATTGGAGGCCGGAACCAAATGCTCTGCCCCCCCCGCCTCCTTCGTTTTGTTTTTGGCCGAGTGTGTGGGAAGAAAGTTTGGTTCATATGTATTTAAATGATGTGCAGTAGGCAGGTGGCAGAGTTGCTTAATCCTCTGGCCCTTTCCACAGCCTGTTGCATTTCTGCCTTAGATATGCTGGAGGGGAAGTCTCATACTTAGAGAGTAGCAAAGAAACCATGGAACTGGCAGTGGAAGTATGGATGGTTTATCAACCCCTTGATACAGTTAAGACTCTGCTTTAGAGCAAACAGGTTCCATGTAGGCCCCAGAAAAGGCTTTCTTCTAGCTGCTTGTCAGGTTCCTATGCTAGATGTGCAGCAGTTGGTGCTCCCTACTGTTCATCCATCCTAGAAACCAAGTGGGATGGCAGAAGAGACATGTATCACAGACTCCCAGCCTGTGCATTTCTGTGCTGGAGGGTCATTTGCTGCATGGCTAGAATAGAAAGATGGCAGGTATTTAGCAAAAGCAAGGAGCATTCTTATGCCCACACCTTTAGTCATTGTGACAGATGTGCAGGAAGGAGCTTCATCACTTTCGTGTCCAGTATGGAGATATAGTGGGCTGCTAGATCACTCAGTACCTCTCTTGACTTTCAGTCTTCCTTGTCCAGAATGAAAATGTAGTAGGCTGCTGGAGGAAGGCCCAAAGGGTCCATCTCTCCCCTGGCAGCCTGCTTGGTTTTTAGGAAGGGCAAAGAGGTGGCAAAGTGCTTTCCTATGCTGGTCATCAGGTGAGTAATTAAAAGCAATGCTATATTAAGGGGAAACAAAATGTAATTTAATAAATAAATAAATATCTACTATTGCTGCTAGTATATTTAGTTTCCCCTGATTAAATAAGAAAGCCTTTGAAAAATAAGCAAAGGTTCAATAAATCAAATGTGAAAATAAATAAACCTGTAGTACAGATTCTAACTTTTTCCTTGTACAATAGTACCTCAGCTCACGAACACCTCAGTTCATGACCAAATGGGGTCACAAACAGAAATTTCAGAAAAAATTGCCTCAGTTCACAAACTCCTCATTGGGTGACAACCACGATCGCAGCCATGTTGCTGCACATGATTGTGGCCATCTTCCCTGCGCAAGTGCAGTCGCGCCTGTCTCCCTCCCCCCCGAGCATGAGTGCGGCCATCTTCCCTGCCCAAGCGTGATCACAGCCATCTCCCTCCCCTAGCACAATCACTATCGCATGATTATCATTTGGACCCTCCCTCCAAACAACCTCCCCCCCAACTAGGTTAGGGTTCTCTACTGCACTGTACTTTGTCACTTTGTTGTTCTTTGTTACTTTGTTTCAAATTTTTGTGATAAAATATTAACAGAATGGAGTAACCTTATTTACACTGAACCTTATGGGGACATTTGACTTGCCTCGTGACCAAAATCAGCTTGCGACCACGTTCATAGGGGTCAGAATGGATTAACCTTATTTACATTGAACCTTATGGGGGAATTTGACTTGGATCCTGATCAATTTTGGTCATGACCAGAGTTGTGGAATGGATTAAGTTTGTGAGCCGAGGTACCACTGTAAATCTCAAAATGCTAAAATTTCAATTGGAAGAACTGTGAAAGTGGAAGTTGGAATTTTCATCTTGTTCTTTATCTTCATAAAAGGAGACCCACCTAAATTCGAAGAAGGAAATCTAATTTAATCTTAAGCTGGTCCCATTTATAGGACCAAAAGGGTTTATGACTCTGAACCTATGGGTGTGAAGAACAGGCAAAATATTGCATTTTTATCAAGCAAAAGATGGTGCACATACATTATAAGTAGAAAAATATATTTCCCCTATGGTAACTCAAATTCTGTGCTATGCAAAGCACAGAACATTTATGTATAATTCATTCTATTTTTGGTTGCTATGGGAAAGGACAAGGAGCTAAACAGGGCAGTGAGGATTCAATCTCTCACTACTTCCTGCCTACTTCACTGGTGTTCTCCAGTAAGGCCACACGTTTCAAGCTATATTTCAAGGGCTAGAAATGTTTTTTTTTTTTAATCCAGAAAAGGTAAGATGAGGATCTCATGGTAATTGTGCAGTCAGTACCAAATTGTGAGGAATTTTCATGGAGTCACAGAACATACACAGCACTGTACAAGGGAAATTATATGTCAGGTGGGGAAGAGCTGTCTGTCTGCCTCCCGTTTGGCTATTGTGGGATGCTGTTTTGGGTTGTGCCTGCTGCGGAAGCAGCCCTTCAGGGCCTGGGCTCCAGATGTCCCACACAGACCTTCACTTTGCATAAACTGAAATAAATGCTTCTGTTTGTTTCAGCATTAACATATGAAAACAAATCCAATAAATTCTGGATAGAATGTCTGACTCCTGGTATGCATACAGAAGTAGAAATTTAGAAAACTCATTTATTGAGGATAAATGGTCATCTAGAGCATTCCTTTTCATCCCAGGCAACAAATTTCCTTAATGGGAAATAAACAATGACTTCATGTATCTGAGCATCTGCTGCTGTTGCTTATGTTATTACATCAATATATTTACATTTAGATGTGCATTCTTTAAGATGTAAGCTGAGATTCATGCTGAATATTTGTAGGGCATGAGTCACTGGTTCATGGGTTCCACCCTTTCCCTCTGAAGAGCTTAAGATCTGTGTGTCAGATCCTCCTCATATGTGTTCTTTCCTCCTATATGATTGCACAAATCCCACAAATGCATTGCATTGGTTTCCCCAGACAGGTCAGTTTTAATTAGCTGACTTGTTGTGTATCCTCTGCCAAAGTTGTATTACTAATATTAGGTGTTAATACTGTTACAGATTGTTAGTAGGAGCAACATGCTTAAAAAAGGCATCAAACTGTATTTGGCCTTGCTTTTTTCACAATATTGGTGACCATATGAGATTGAACATGCAGAAAGACAGCAAGATGGTTATGCCTCCATTCTGCTTCCAGCCAGGATGCTCATACTGATCATCAGGGCATATGAAAATCTTGACAGTGTTGCCATGGTGATACCTTTCCCTGGCTAGATGGTCTCAATGTAGGACTGCATCTCTTGATGCTGCCACTCCATGCATTCTCTGGGATGTCTGTAAAGGGTGCATGTAGCTGTTGTAGGCTCCTCTTTGCTGGCTTTCAAGGAGTGAGACTTGTTTTTGAAGAGGAGCCAGCAGATGCTCATGTGTTGAGATTGTATGTGGAGGGTAAGGCTCCTGTGAGACCCGATTCTGGCATAAGTTTTGGCACAGTAACACCAACATGAGTTAATATTTCTTCGTAAGCTGCATGCAGTGAGCACTTTTCAGAACAACATCTGTTGTTCACTATATTCTGGAGATCCATTTGAAAGCCAGGCTTCTCCAGGATGTGATAAATTCCTTGTGGCTGTACATTCTGAAAAAAAAAAAAACTAACCAAATGAAAATGACTAAGTCTTTTCAAAATTGAAGTAAATATTGGACCTTAGGCAATGCAAGCTGACAAGGAACAGGAAGTATATCTATACTGTACAGATCTGGCATTGGTCAAATGAGAAATCTATGTGTTATCTGTATAGTGCAGAAGCTGCTATAAATATCCTTTATGACATTTATGTAATCGTCTCCATGCTACTGTTATAACTTGTATTACAGATCATAAGCAGTTTTTCCAGCTGGCAGAAAAATTTCCATCCAAGCAACATCAGTTCCTGGTGCTGGAATGGAAAATCTCCAGTGCAAAATGGAAGAATGAAATAATTGTCTCCATGCATTATGGTGTTGGCATGGAGAAAATGCCATACCAAAGTTATTTCAAGTGGTTGACATGTGGTAACATGTAGACTTGCCCTGAATGGTGGTGTAATGAAGGGTGAACATAGGCAAGTGCAGCTCTGGAATGTTTTTTCAGGTAGGAGTAATGATGTCATCTGCCAGAGCACCAACATAATTGAAATTTTTTTCTTACTGTGGCAAATGAATGAGTTTCCTGCTACTGTGTCAGCAAGTACCAAGTCCAGGCTGGATGTGGGGTGCTGGCTTTTTCCCACTTCTCTCTCCTCTGATGAAGCCTCTTCCAGGTAGGGCATGCAGATGAAGTGATAATGAGGCTTTCATGTTTTGCTATTTTTTGTGACAGTTTAGCATATAAAAATTCTAAATATGACAGTCAGAGACCAGATACATCCTTCCCCTTTGTTTTTGGAATTCCTACATCACTGTACAATTTTGCCTCTGTTATAAAGAACTTTGCATTATTTTGATGCTGGTAAGGCATGAGTTGTTTTTCCAGTAAGGTCAAGCTTTAGGAACAGAAAATGAACAGCACTATGGAAAGCTCCAGGTGGTGCTTCGGCTGAAAGACAGGTTTGCCTGTTATATTGTTCCAGTAACAAGAGCAACAAGACTGACCCTTCAATAAATAGCTTTTTTTAGGGCTGGTTGATCCCACCTCTGTACTTAAGGTGTTGTCTCTTAAAAATACCAAGCAATCTTAGACTGTGTCTTCATGACCGAAGTCTCTGAAATCTAAGAATGGTAATGAAACCTCTTCTGGGTGAAGGGGAGCTGACAGCTGGGTCCTGGGTAGACCACTGGATAACTGAGTCCTGGTGAGATGGAACCCTTGTGATACCTTCCCATGGCGGAATCTTCTCATTTTATCTTTGGAGCCTCCTCTTCTGAGGACAAGGAGTCAGGAGCATCTGAGGATGATCCAAAATAACAAAAAAAGAGTTCTAGTTCATGACATCCACCCTAGTAGTTTGTAATTAAAACCTTTTGCATTTCTCACAAAAAGCTAAATCTGGTAGAAGATCTCTTGTTCGTGTTTAGTACATTTACAAGTTGAACCTATGTTGTCAGAGATAATCACTGAGATGGCTCAGCATTGGAGCTTTGTTGTTGTTTAGTCACTAAATCATGTCCGACCCTTCATGACCCCATGGACAACATTCCTCCAGGCTCTCCTGTCATCCACCATCCCTCAGAGTCCACCTAAGCCCACACTAACTGCCCCAGTGACCCCATCCAGCCACCTCAACCTCTGCTGTCCTCCCTTTGCCTTCCATTGTTAGCAGTATCAGGGTCTTCTCCAGTGAGTCCTTCCTTCTCATTAGGTGGCAGAGTATTTGAGATTCATCTTCAGTATCTGACTTTCTAAAGAACAGTTGAGCATGATTTCCTTTAAATTTGCCTGATTTGATTTCTTTGTAATCCAAAGGACTCTCAGAAAACCTCTCCAGCACCACAGTTAAAGGTGTCAATTCTTCGGTGCTCATTTTTCCTTATGGGCCTACTCTCACAGCCATACATTAAAACAGGGAAAAGCATAGCTTTGACTATATGAACTTTTGTCGACAGGGTGATGTCTTTGCTTTTTAGTATACTGTCTAGATTTGCCATAGCTTTCCTCCCAAGGAGCAAGCGTTTTTTAATTTCTTTGCTGCAGTCACTGTCTGCAGTGATCTTGGAGCCCAAGAAAATAAAATCTGTCACTACCTCAATTTCTTCCCCGTCCTATTTGCCAAAAAGTGATAGGACCGGATGCCATGATCTTAATTTTCTTAATGTTGAGTTTCAAGGCAGCTTTTGTACTCCCCTCTTTCACCCTCATCAGAAGGCTCTTTACTTCCTCTTCACTTTCTGCCATTAGAGTGGTATCGTCTGCATATCTAAGGTTGTTGATATTCCTTCCGGCAATCTTAATTCCTACTTGTGATTCATCTAGCTCTGCCTTTTGCATGATAGACTCTGCATACAAGTTAAATTGGCAGAGTGACAATATTCAGCCTTGCTGTACTCCTTTCCCAATTTTGAACCAATCAGTAGTTCCATGTCCAGTTCTCACTGTTGTTTCTTGACTCGCATATAGGTTTCTCAAGAGACAAATAAGATGATCTGGTACTCCTTTCTCTAAGAACTTGCCACAGTTTGGTGTAATCCACACAATCAAAGGCTTATTGATTCTTACACCCAAGTAATTTTGCATAGCATTGCAGTTATGCTGATAGTAATAAATTGGGCTTTTAATCTGTTGTAGTTTATACACCTGCTTTTTGGTGTGTCTCTGCATGCACTGTCATGATGAGTTTCTGCACTTCACAATATACCACTATTCCACTGACCCAAAAAGTCTTGACTTGGTAATGTTGTCATCTTCTGGAGCTGTGGAAACCTCTGGCCTGATAAAAATGATGTGTTGCTTTTCCAAGGAGAGCCATGGCAGGAATAAGTACCTGTGCCGGATCCAACAGTGCTTAATAGTTTTATATATTAAAAGGAATGCACACATGTTGCTGATTTGATAGTCTGAATTTACTATGGTTTCAGTTGTTTCACTGTTCAGAAACCCAAAATGAAATTTTCAGACTTCAGAGAAATAGGCTAAGGTGCAATTCAATCTGGAGGTTGGTCGTGCTCTTCACTGCAATAAATAAATAATTCATTAGGAAGATTGCAGGGATCCTCTACAGAGGAGTCTGTAGGCAAACATTATTTTGAGGTTCTTCCACCCTGCAAAGGTCTGCTTAACTGCACTGCTTGGGAAACAGGAAAGGAGGCTGAGGCATCTCCCCATTACCTTGTATCATGTACACCCTCTCCTCCTCCCCCTCCCCCAGAATACCCACAGAACCCTTTCCCTGAGCTCACATTTGCAACCTTAGAGAAACAGCCAGCGTGATTCTTTGCATGCCAAGGCTGAGCTGAGGAGAAGGTGCTCCAAGCTGGAGTCCCACATTTGCCTTTGGAGGACATTTCCAGGTTTGGGCCTGGGACTCTGCAAACTCCTATGGGAATCTAGACTCTTTCTAGGATTGCTCTGCTAATAACTTGATAAGATTTATAGAAAGCAAAATAAGGTAATTAATTCTTCAGCTTGTCATAGATAGACTTTCTAATTGTTTACACATGTGAAAAAGGAGAGGACAGGCAGGTTAAGTATTGCTTTGGGCAAGCCAGAACAACTACTTAATATTGGCATTCAGACATTTTTGGCTGTAAGACTTTTGCTGGTGTATTGGATGGTATGCTTCCTCACTGTTAGGTTATATGCACATGCTCCATCTTTTTGAGAACTTCGGTCAGTTGTTCTCTCTATAAAGTGCTTTTAAATAATCCATTTTCTGACTTCTCAAAATGTTGGAGTAACAGCAAAGCTAATTTAGATGAAACTCTATAATTCAGTTAGCACAGACAAAATAGTGTATGGTATGTTTATTATTGGGCTTATCTTTGTTGGTCTGCTTGTTAATTTCTGTACTGCAAAATAACCAAAGCTTTCTGGGTGGTTCCCAAGAGTTAAAACCCTAAAGTACGACATGATACAAATAGAACAGAAAACTTTTAAAAGCCTGAAACAGAATAAAGCCAGAGTAAAATACAGCAGCAAGGTTAAGATACAGGGGCACAATATGCTTAAAAAGGAACCTGAAGAACTAAAAATTAAATGTAACAGTATAACAGTAGTGATTTAAAAAGAAAATATTTAATTATTATTTAAACGCAGTAATGTCAGAAAGACTTTGTGTAATAACTTTGTACTTTTAAGAGGAGATTCTTGAAAATGCTAAAAGGAATGAGATTAACTTGGGATGAGGTTTGATTAGACCTTGTGTGTGTTAGACTGCAGCTTGCTATACATACCTACCTGGGCATAAACTACATTGAACTCAGTAGGGGAGGTCTATAGGTGAATGGTAGAGTTGTTCTCTGGTTAAAAGCCTGGGTTCTCAGACTTGGAAAAGTCTTCTGTTTGAAAATGGCTGCTGCCATGCAATGTAAACATTGAGTTAGATGGACCACTACCCTGACTTGGTAGAAGGCAACTTCCTATATTTCTGCTTCAGAAGTCAAAGATTTTTAGACCTTTCAGATCTGGAAGAGAAAATATTTCCCTGTTAAAAAAACAGATCATCAAATATATTGCATGTGGTAGGGCATTCCAATGTCACTGTTGGAAGAAGCCCTGTTGCCAGTTGCTGACTTGATACATTAGCAGGATATGCAATAGGGCCATTCTAGATGACATCAGAGAGTGACCGGATTGTTACATGGGATTTAAGGTTTTTGGCAGGCGCCTCTATACATCTGATGATGTGCTGTGATTGGCTGCAGAGTTCCTCCTGTCCTTTAATGTGGCTGGGATAGGATGGAGGTAGGAATTGGAGGTCATGGTTAACTCCCCTGGGGGCATTTTAATTTATGCTGCCTTTTCTGCAGGTGTAATATTGCATCATCTTCTTGCTGGGACCAGTGTGTGAATAAAGCAGATTCCCACTGCCTTTTGTTCTGACCCATGCCCCAAATTTTCCCCTTGCACTGTGGTGTTCCGGCAGGGGAGAGTTTCTGCAGTGGTAAACAATTGGTTGCTATACTCATATAGATTCCTTGTGTTGGCATAACTTTAGCCTACCATTGGTACAAGGAGCTTTGGGACTATCGTTTCCCTGCTCAGTGTATGTGGTGGTGTTGGCATGAATTTGCTCGTATTTTACATACTGTGCATAACCTGCAATAAATTTTGTTAGTTCTGGACTGCTCTTTCTGAAAGTGCACATTTCTGCAAATGTGTCATTTTTTTTCTTTGAATACTGCCTGGTTGGACATAATCTAGTGTGAGCTGAATTAATGTAACAATAGGTAGCTAATGATATGATAGCATTCTGTAAAAGTGTGGTTTGTACTTTTATTTAACACTGGGAATCTGATCAAACCAGCTTGTCAGAGCGTCTACCCCAAATAGCTTATTTTCTGTTTGAGAAGAACTGAAACATGTACAGGCCTCTACACAGCTTGTGAGCCATCCAGCTAAATGCAGTCTACTAACCACATGTATTGGCCCACTGGAGACCTGGTAAATCTTCTCTGTTAAATTCATGAGACTGCAACAAACAGGGCTTGGGAGTTTCTGTTTGCTGAGACCCATGTTGTACAGCCCTGTCTTAGTGTAATTCACTGCAGAGTGCAGCCATACTGGGAATGATAGCAACAATTGGAGGAGTGTTGCATAATTGGAACATGATACCGCTTTTGGGATCCAGAATAGTAATCCCTCTGTTTCAGAAATGCTGCTTGGACAGCAGTTGCACTGCGCTAGCAAATGTTGCCATTTTAAGAGTAATTTGCAGAGAGCCAAAGAGTACAGTCTTCTTTATTGTGCTATTTTTTAAAAACTGAAAATTGTTTTATTAGGAGCTCAAGATTAAGTAAGGCACAGAAAAGACATTGCTTTTGCCTCATTCCTAGAGGTCATGTTTACATAACCATGGATGTCACTACAGGAATGCATCAGATGTTTTGAAATGGGCCAGCTAAGAATTCCAGCAATGACACACACTTTTATTAGATGTGTATTTAGGACAAGAATTCCCTTTTCCCTTGCAGTTATGGTGAGGCCAAGGTCTGCATTGAAGAAGATAGTTGCAATATTTCATCCTCTTGTAATGCAAGGATAGTAGAAGAATTCTCTCCCCCCAGAGAAAAGTGCCAAAATAGAGATAAATTAGATAACACCCTCAAACCTAATGAAATTAAAGTTATATGAAAGTTGCAGTTTTTTTAATTTATGTAGAACATGTTCATATACCAGGTTTTAATGTATGCCATGGAGAAGAACAGTATTGATCAGGCAGGTAGGCAGAAAGCTGAGCTGGAAGAAAGGAGTGACTGAACAAGTGTTCAGACTGAAAATGGATCTATGGCGGTGATGGATGGCAGAAACTATGGTTTATAGGCAAGAGTGGAAGAGGTTTTTCTTTTTTCTTTTCTTTTCTTTTTTTTTTGAGCTGAAGGCTATGGAGAAAGAGGAGCTAGGGAAATATTTTAAGGTTTGGGGCAGGAAGAACTCAGTACTGTTTGCCATAAGTTAGTGGAGAGGCAGCTTTGGAGTCTGGGTTACTGAGAAGGAGGAGGTAAAAAAATGCAGCTAGCCAGTAACAGATGAGAGTGCAAATCAGTTTCAGCTTACCAGGCATGCCTGTATTTTTTCTTATACTTTTTTAATAGTGAGAAGAGACTGTAATGCCGCTGAATTCATTTGTCCCAGATGTATACTGCAAACTAATAATCATGGAGAAAGTGATCGATCCAATGATTGCACAAGTTATTTAGATAAACTTAACGCAGGAATTTAAAGATTAAATACATCTGGCAAAGTTCTTTCCGTATCCTTGTAGAGTTTATAGTCACGCTTTATCTTTCAAAATAAATCTGGCTATTTTATTGCATTTCCCTGGGGATTAATTTTTATCCACACAACTGAAAGGAATTGACACCATAGCTTGAAAATCATGCATTTCATGTTACGTAGTACTAGATGATTCAAATGTAATGTCAAACTATGGTTTGACATGTAAATAAACTTGGAAAGACAGTTGGAATTACTTTTCCACCATATTGTGGTTCTCTCCATCTCTTCCAGGTTTTAGGCAAGTCATAGTTTAGCATTTTATCCAAACTGGGAAGCTGCTTTGTTTTTGTCCCCAAAAACCAGGACTGGAAACGACGGATTTCTAAGCTCTCTTTACAGACCATGGTTTGCAAGGTGGGCGTGATCTTGAGTTATGATCTGCCTTGAAACAGGGAGGGAAGGAGGAAATTGTAGAGAAGTGCATGATGTGAAGAAAGAGGGAGAGAGCACAACAACCCAGTATTTCTGCTAAGCTTGTTCACAGAGCTGCCAAAATAGACTATGTATTACATTTGAGATAGCCCTGCATAGTTCTAGAACAAGGGAAGGAGTCAGGGGAGAAATGTAGGCTTTGATGTCAAAACCATGTTTTGCCTGAGCCTCTATCTCTCTGGCTATGCATACATTGCTTCTCAGCCTGTTGTGTAGCTTGGGGCTATGCCTGCTGCCTGGAGCATTCCCAACATACTTCAAGAAAATAAAATTGTACATAAATAATAGCAAGTCCTTTTTTTTTCTTCAAATGAATGTGCTCTAATGTGATCTTGCCACTCCACTAATATTTCTAAATTATTAGAATCATGATAGCTTTCATTCTTCTTTTTGCCCCTAAAAAACAAAACAAAATAGATCCCTCTTTAGAGTTAACTTTATTTAGCCCATGGACTAAAAACTGTGTCTTAACACGTGATTAGACTCTGTGGTATGAAATCTATGCTCCATGATCCTTTATGTCATTTCTCCTCCAATGAATGGGTTCATGTTTCATGTGGAGGCTCAGAAGCTTGCTGCTTATTTTGTAATTGAGAACCTTGACCTCTGAGTGGTATTGGGGTTCATCTTATGCAGAGGCTTATGTTAACCATCTCGTAACATACATAAGAGAATGGGTTCACTTCAGGTTTTAAACTAATATACCTCTCTTGATTTCTTTATGTCACTGATATATCATCCAGATTGTGACATATGCAATTTCTGGGGTGACTGAGAGCAGCAGCAGCTGCTGCAATTTGCAAGCCTTCATGCAGCCATTTAAAACCCACAACCTGACCCATAATTGCTTTCGTCTTCAGGAGAGTGTTGCACAGTTCTTAGGCAACCACACCCAAAGTGCTTCATTTTCAGAAGTAATAAGTAAAGCTTTCTGAGCATATTAGGAAAGGTGAGTACTGAGGTGCATACATAGTTTGTGTTGGCATGGAACAAAAAGCCAGAATTCTGGGGAACTTTGTTTTATCATTCACATACTTGTCTGATGGTGCCTCTAGTCTTTTGCTGTTGGTTGGCTTATCCTGCCAGTGGGAACAACTGAACTATTAATATTCTTCAAACTGGCACTCCTGATTTGTTGTGCCCATCCTAAGCCGCTACTGGAAAATGCAAACATGCTATGTAAATGGCAGTGTCTCCAGAAGCACTACCAGAATTGCACAATGAAGGACCAAGCCAACACTGAAACCCATGTGCCACATACATGTAGAAGGAGCCTACCCATGATGCTGTTGGAAATGAGGACCTCTCTCCCTCTCCCTCTGTATACATCCTGACACAAGGGAAAATACACAACTTGGCAGTCACCAAAGTCAGTAGGAATTTTCTGTGCCAGGGAAGCTGGTGTAACACTGTGCTTTTGATATGGGTGTGCCATTCATGACCTGCTATGCCTCCATCCCAGTTTCATTCATTCCACCAGGGTAGGGTCACAGGTATATCTGGGATGTTTTATTACAGTATGTGTTATTGTTACATTTATTATTTATTATTTATTTATTAAAACATTTTTACATCCAAATGCCTTCAGCAGATGCCAGAAACCCCAACAACAGCATTGTTTGCCAGGCAACAACATCAAGGAATTCCACAAAGAAGGAGTTAATACACTGGAAACTATATTCTAGATGATCCATATGTCCATGCAGAACTACCAGGAGTGCCTCTCATTTAAAAGTGCTTTCTCAAATATAGGGAATCCCTAGCTTTTGAATGAGTTCTGTCCCTGAGAAAATGGACATTTGTCTTTAAGTCGAGTTGAATGTAAGTTGGATCATGTATAGTCAGCCCTCTACCTATACAGCAGTAAGGGGATCATGACCCCTGTGAAACTAGAAAAAAATACATATCTCTAGCCTCCCCCACTCCCCAAACTCACTGGTTTCTCCTCTTTGCAGTAGGGAAATGCTAAAGAGATTTCTCTCTCTGGATGGGCAGAGCAGGAAAGCATGCTTTGGAGGTCTCATTCTCTACTTTTTCACTTTCTCTCTCTCTCTCCTTCTCCCTCTCTGTGGTGGTGATGATTTTCCATAGTAATTTTAAAAAAAACTTTATGGCAGCTTTGTCAGGATGGGTTGTTCATAACTTGGACATAATTTGTAACTTGGGGTCCACCTGTATTCTGGTCCCAAGTAGTTTAGAGCATTTGTTATCAATAATTAAACATTAAAACTGGTCAGGTATGGGATAGGCAGCCCATGTAGTTCCTTCAGTATAGGTGTCACTTGCTGAAAAGAGGCAAGTTGCGACAAGAGCCAGGTTGATGCATTGTGCGCTAGTTCCAACTTATGGAACAGCATGAAGGACAACCCATCATAGAGGATGTTACTAGTGCCCATCCAGGGGACCATAGCTGTTTAGCTCTTCAGATACTACTTGTACTAATTTTGTAACATCAGTGGTGTGCATAAAGAAAAGCTGCATGTGTACAGTAACTACCGCATTTTAAGAAAAAATAGCATTGTCTTTTAATGTTTGACTCACCAGGAGCAAAGTTACAGAATCTGTATGTAGACATTAATCCTTCTTAGCCTTACCAAAGTGACATAAATAAGGCAACAGATTCTCAGGCCAGGAGTGCAGCTGCACAGAGACTACCTCAAGTACAAAAATAAAAAAGCAATGTTTCCTTTTAATTCAATTTTTAAAATTCAGTTTTAAAGGAAACTTGCTATTAGAAAACAACATTACCAGTAGTGATGCAGTTCTGCTGATTCTGTTGGACTATTTCCTCATGAATATGCATGGAACTGGCCTCTAAATCTGCTGCAGTGGCTCTGTAATGGCACATTGTTCTGTGTTGTTGGACAGTTAGGGAAAAAAAGTGGCTTTTTATATACACAAGAGAGAAATCCATTTTTATCTTGAACTAAAACTGGAGCCTAGTATTTTGCTATTGGGTGATCTGATAGTTTGCTATTATAACTTCAGAGGAAGGGCAGCTGTGACTTGCCGCCATAACACAATGCAGTCTTTTCTCACCTGCTGCCAACCATTGCATAAAAACAATTTGACTCAAATTTCTTTCCCTAACATGTGAATTAGACATGCTGTTGCTTGTTTCTGCGCTGAAGCCAGATGGTACAAGAGGACAATGATGTGTAGTGTTTTATACACTTCATGTGTAACACTGGATGAGGCTCCCATGTATACTTTGGATTAATTAAAATGAGAATCCAGCCACAGGGTAATAGTTAAGGTCTAACTTATAATTTAAAAGACACATCTATCTGCTGTTGTGAAAAAGGAGTTAAGCTTAATTATTTTAATTATAGAAAGATTTTTATTTGCGTAAGCATTTTGTGTCAATATATGGGAGGTTGCTCTTTTAAAGCATTGGAATTGTACTGCAGGTTTCTACAATTATCTGAATGTGTATTTTTATCTAATTTCAGTAAATATATTTGGGTGAATTATTATCAGGACTAAAAAGTAACCATAATACTGGTATTCCTGTACCTTTGGGGTTAGTTTGAGTGTGACATTGCCAGCTGGGTGGGGAGAAAACTTCATGGTTGGGTTGGTGAGATACTGGCAAAGTTAGAACTGAGCTAGGTTATTGCAGCACTAACACCAAGTCACAAGATCATGGAAAACATAAAAATAGAAAGTAAAGAATGATACACCTAGTTTCATGTCAGTATATTATGATGTAAATTTGTGAGATCAGTGAGGTCTGCAGTAAAATTTGCACCACAAAGTTCACATATGAAAATAAATAACGCCTTTCTGTTTTATGCTTTTTGTGGCATCCTGACTTTGTTTTGTTAGTACAGGAATGCCAACCTGAAACTAAACCTCTGCCTCTCACACATCCCCTGTCCTCTACAACCTGAAAATTGTTTACCTCTGATCAGCAACTGACTGGAAATTAGGGATTTCCCTGCTTTCAGCTCTCTTAAAAGTGCTGCATTTAGACTTTTTTAAAGCTTCCATTAGTGCCAGTGGAGGCTTTTCAAAGGACTAATTGCAACACTATGGACATGTATATTTGGTCCCATCCATGGACTCCACCCACTTATCCTTTTGTCCTGCCCACCACTGGAATGTGGCTTCCACAAGAGATGAAGAAAAAGGCTTTATGGTTTCCGACAGAGATGATGTCTCTTCCTTCCTGTTTTATTTTCCCTTCTGTCCTCTCCTCTGCCTGGATGTTAAAAGACCTTCCCAGAGCTGGTTGCCAGAGAAGGGAGATGGCTATAGTATACACATTGAAAGGCTAGCTTGTTTCTCCCCAGTGTTAATCCTCAGTAGAAGGGAAGCGTAAAGGCTGATGGTCTCACCTCTTCTTCTCATACTGGGATCCTGACTGCACTGCTCTTTGTTACATGTCTGAAGACAGAGCCAGATCAGCAGGCGGGAGCAATGCCTATGTATCAGCATTTGGTTCGCTTGTATGCACACCTGTTCTTTAAGCTGTAGAACCAAAAGGAAGCTGCTACACTTTTTCTTGTAAAAAATATTTAGTGTATCTGTTGTGGCAAAGATAGGCAATGTAGATTTTAAAGAAAATCTGTTAAATTTTTTACTTATGCTTTCCCTTTAAAGTAATAATTGAGATACTGATAATTGAAGCAAAGGTTATATGGGTAGGAGGTGCTGCAATCCTTGTATGAGCTGAAAGCAGTGGGATTTACTTCTGAGTAGATATGCATGTGATTGTACTGCTAGGGCATGTTTAGACCAAAGAAAGACCTACAAATCCCAGATTTCTTAGCCTGTATTAGTTATGCATAGGATTATACCCTTGAAGTACTGTTTGAAGTAAGCAAGAGAAAAGCTTAATATAGGTATATATGGATCTTTTCATTCTTTAGTTGACAAATAAGCATCAATAAGACTGCATGCTAGGCCTAGCAAGCCTACTGTAATAACTTATTACTGAACATTTATCAAAAGAAGTTGACAAAACTCATTGACCGCATGTTATGTTTGCATGTAATGGTGACAGAATATGGGTTCATTAAATAACCCACAGTTTGCTGCAGAATGTGCTAGTCACATTCCACAACCAATTTGAATATTGCACCATCCACTGGGGATGGGTGCACAGCATGAGAAAGTTCCTGCTGCTGAGGCTCTAGTCATCCACATCCATTCCATTTCCCCAGAATGCTGCTGGGCCCCATAAGAGGCTCTCTGAGGAAAGAAGGTGGTGAGCTGGAGCTTTGGCAGTGGATGCTTGGCTCCATGATATGCCTACCTAATGTTCAAAAAGGCAGACGGGCTGCCTTCTGTCACCTTCTGGTAAACTTGGGGGGCAGCGAGCAACTAGGATTGCAGGGAAAAGAGAAAAGGTGATGAAGCATGTGGGATAAAGAGTGGCTGCTACAGTGAACTATGGAGAGGAGAAAGTGTGGTTGCAGTTCTGGCCAGAGAGATGCCTGGGATGGGGAGGGGACACACTTTAGAGGGCCCCTTCCCTGGGGCATTTCTCAAACTCAGCAGATCGAATGCACTTGTGAAACACAAAGGTATGTGCCTGTTGATATTTGTTGGTTAAATGCTGAGATCCAGTGATGGATTGAAGCTGCAGGTAGGTGACTAGATTGTTTCGCCAAACCTCACCTGTCTTAATTAGAGAGGCTTCTGAGGAATTTGAATCATGCCTTGAACAACTACATGGTAGTCTATTCCTCTCACCCAAATTAGTTGTTACGGTTTTGCAGGTGTTGGGTGTTCTGGGTCTTGGAGAGCATGTCTGGCATTGCCAGTACCTCACAGTGTATTATAACAATGAAAGGTCCCTTGAGACAGGGAGGACGAAGGAACACTGAGGTTATGGTTTATTTTCATTCAAGTTCTGAAAGCAATCTGATTTTTGGAAACAACAATTGGTTTTTAGTCCAGATGGAAAGTGCTTGCCAACTTCAATTTACATCATGGAGTTGATTTCAAAGAGGAAAATGCACTTGATATGTATTGGAATGAAACAAACAAACAAAAATGTGAAAAAGCCAATGCAACTATCCCTTCCCTTGTACTCTCCCCCCCCAAATTATCTGTTTACTAAATGCAAACCCCACTCTCCCAATATGCATAGATCTATAAGCATAATTTTCCATTAATTTTTCAGAAAGTATTATCTCTGCAAGATTGGCTACAGGGAATGTTGACTCTTCCCTGCTGAGGTTCGGGAGAGTGTGATGGTTCACACAATCAAAATAGGCTGAGGTGGCTTATTTTAAGTTTCAGTACATGCTGGATGTAATTTCCATGATCACTGCCTGGATAGATTTTCCTGTACTGTCTGAATTCAGAAGACATGACTTGCTGGAATGTGGGGGAACCCTCTAATAACCCTACAACAGCCCGTGGATTATTATTGGAGAGTTATTTCTCCCTCCAACAAGCCTTACTACCTGCATTTGGGTAACATGACAGACTGCACCCAGAAAATCCAAGATTTTGGAAATAACAAGTGACTCTCAGAGAGGGAACTCTAACCTTGGAATTCCCCATCTGCTGCTTCAGGAGCCTCTGTAGCTGGTGGTTTTTCACATCAGAAGCCAAGTTAGGAATGAGGGTGTCAGTGAGAGTGCCCAGAAAGCTCCAAAACTGGCCAAGGATCTGCTCTGACCCAGGTTTTGATTCATTTTATAAAAATTCCAATGAAGTCCAAGAAATGGAGATGCCAAAAACATGGTTCCTTCTTCACTTCTGTCCTTGAGTCTGGCATTGTCAAGAGCTAGTTTTGCACATACAAGGCAACAGACCAGTCCTTTGCAAAAGCTCTTCGTCCCCCAAAGTTCCAGGAAGCACAATCACGTCAGAGTAAGTCTCTGAGCATGCACACAGTGCTTTGTTGAACCCAATCTAGCCACTACTGAGAACACTCTTTTGAACCCCTGAGGCCTCTCCCTCTGGGAGCGCCCTTTTGGAAGTGGTCATACTTCATCTCTGTATACCACCCTTCTAGTTGGCTAGCCCTTCTCTTGCAATGCTGCATCATGGGATCAAGAGTTGTACCAGGCTCAGCTGACTCCTGTCCCTCCTGTTCCACGCTCCTTTCCATCAGTTGCAGATCCAAGTCCATCTAAGCACCTAAAGAGGGTGGCCTTGGGATAAGTCCTTCTGCCATCCTATTTCAGTGTCTGGGGGTGCCTGTTCTGAGGGCCACTGTCACTCCTCATCTGATGAGTGCAAATCGGCCTGACCTTGATTGTTTTTTTCATTCCCAACAGGCAAGAACCTTAGATTGTTTGAAGACTCTATTGCCTTATTGTTGGAGGTCCCCATAGCTTGTAGTAGGATTGCTATGTAACTGTCAGTAATGATACACTTATTACAGCATTTTCTGTAAGTCTACAAAGGATAATAGACATCATCATTTTAAACTAACTTATTCGCTAGTACTATGTATGAGGGGTGAGTTGGGCTTTTATTTTATGTTACCTACTTTCCTCTTCTAAATGACGTGGCAGCCTTGTAGAGATGTGTCTTTATGTATGACTCTTTTTCTGTTGATATAAAGTTCACAAAGCAGATTCATATGCCACTGATGTATTTGTGAGCAAAGAGCAACCTATATGGAGATTTCATCTGTGCTTGTGCAATGTTGGCTTTCATCCTGTGGAAGTCCTTAATTTCAACACCATACTAATTATTATACTGCCAGATCATATAGAGAACTAGTGTGGTGTAGTGGTTAGTGTGGGACTGGGATTCAAGTGATCTGGATTCTAGTCTCCACTCAGCCATGGAGCCAACTGGGTGACTGTTACAGGGTTGTTGTTGTGGGGATAAGATTGAGAGCAGCAGGAAGAGAATGATGTGAGCCACTTTGAGTTTGTTGTAAGGAAAAATGGAATAAATAAATATGATTGCCTAATGCATAGAACAGAAGGTGGAGCCTAAAATCTGTACTATGTCTAGCACATCAGTGTCTGCTGTTCAGCAAAAGCAGATAATTTCTCATATCCTGTCAAGTTCTGGCACCATTTACTTCAGGTTTACTTTGAAGGGGTAGGTTTTACCTCCAGATTTTATAGTGCTCACATTGTATAAAGAATAAGGTTTTTGCTGTTCACTTATTTATCTCTTCTCTTTAGCTAACTGTTCACCGCCATGCCAAAATGGAGGGATGTGTCTGCGACCACAGCTTTGTGTGTGTAAACCAGGGACAAAAGGCAACATTTGTGAGGATGCAACTAAGCAAGAAACAGTTTCGCCTGTTGGACCAGGTCCTGTAACTCCATCATGGCCTATTCCTCAACGGTCTGGTCAGCAGACATTTTCAAAGAAAGTGCATGTGCAACAAAAAGTCAATCCCATGGCTCAAATGACTTTTACACTCAAGCAGAAACCTTCTGGACTGGCACAGCAAATGCAGTCACAGTAAGCCTTTTCTCTCACTCTGTGTTTTTTAATGTTTGTTTTGGATGGTAATGCATTGTTACCTTCTTATATTAAGCCTCTCAGTTTTATCTACAGATTTGCATAAATGGTGAGATCAGCATTTCTTTAGCATTCAGACTGAAAGCACTTGTGTATTTGAAGGCCTCCAGTCTTACTCTTTTCTTACATTAAACCCAATTCAAAGATAATTATACAATAGCTTTTGAAAATGACAGAATAATGTCAACTTTGTGACACTGAAGTATGGCATGTGGGGATGCTCTTATTTCAGTAACAGTGGTACACTGGAGGCTGCAGAGTTTTGTTCAATATTGCCATTGTCTGGGTTTGGGAAAGTGGTTAAGGGGAGTTGGAAGCAAAGTCTGGTCATGGGCAGCCTGCGGGCATGAGTGAACTGTCCAGTTCAGTACAGAAAAATGTGACTTTCTTAGATGGAAATGCACCATCGCCTAATAAGATTTCTCCTTTTCGTATGCATGATGTATTCTCTTTTGGAGGCAAAGATATTTGCAGGCTTAATTTTCTTTCCCATTTTTATGCTGCTTGCTATCTGTCTGTCTATGGAATTTGTGTCCCACCATGATGGTTAGTTACTAAGGTTATCAGATGGTCGTTCTAGATGGACCAGCAGTTCATTTGGAGCCCACTTAATTTGGATCCTTTAGTGTATTGACTACAGAATTCCTTCCTTCATGATTTCAGACAGGCACTTCATTTTTGGCATGTGCTGAAGACATGTTTATTTAAACAAGTCTCCTCTGAATAACCACTGATGGTCTTTTTGGTGCAGTCTGATTTAAAGGCTTTAGCTCTGCATTTTTATTATTATTAATTAATAATAATAGTAAAATAACAATAATAATTTCCTGCTTTCTTCTTCATTTCTTTGTTTATAGCTATAGAGCAGTATATAAAAATTTTAAATAATTAATAAAAATGAGAGGAGAGCCCTCAGGATGGCTTACAATACCTACACATGCCCATAAAAACCATTCAAGTTATACAACATGATACATTAAAAATGCAAGTCATACAATAAGAAATATTGAAATGAAAAAAAGATTATAAACAAAAGCAGCAGATACTCTTAATAAAATTTTCAGTATAGCTAAAAAAAAAAAACCTCTCCAACTAACCACCTCAAATTCTTTTCAGAATAAAATAGCTTTCCCTAGTTTCCGAAATACCAGTAGAGGGCAGGCCTGCTGTTCCTCTCCTAGGAAGAAAATCCATACTGAGGACATCAGCAGTGAAACTGTCTTGATACTTGTGTGAATTCAGGAGGATGACATCACACCATCAGTTTTGTGTGTTGTGAACAAAACTGTATGCCTTATAATAAATGTGGTTCAATTCTCCCTCAGAGATATTATTTATATTATCTTAATAAGCTTTGGGTAGGAACCTTGGTTCAGATTGCTTTATCAAAATTCACAAATGTCTTCATACTTGATACGGAAATAACTTGATTTTTTTTATAAAATGGAAGGTGGAAGAAACTGAAATGGACATATTTGTCCATCCAGGGTTGAGTGCTCTTAGAAGTTTGAATATGAATGCCACATTCAGCCTGTTAGTGCCCCAAGTTAGGGGTCTTTTTGCTGATTGGTTTTTCACTTTTAACAGATACAACATATCCCGCCTTCTCCCCTGCTCCCATCTGGGAAAGTTATGCCTATTAAATTTGTCCAAAGCAGAGGAGTGAGAATTAGGTTTCAGTTCGTTTTTGTTAAGAATGTACCCAAATCCATGATTTCTTTCATATTAGGGCAGAGGGAGCTTGATATTTAAACAATTTGAAAGAAAGCAACATTGACAAATTGTCCATCCCTACTTATATAAATGACAGAAGGGAACACATGATTGGATTTATACAAGAGAACATGTACATTAAAGTACACAAAAAGACTGCTGAAGGGATGAGAAAGAGAAAAGCCATACTGGTGATGGTGTTCTAGAACAAAAGAAAAGCAAAAGATATGCAAAACACAACAGAGATGAAAAGCAGATAGTTGGCTGGGCATTGTCCAGAGTATCTAATCAGTTTTTAAAAGTTAGAATGAATAATGTCTCAGGGATTGTTGGCTAACTTCTGTGCTTTTACAGTTTCATTTTCCTGTATTAATTACATGCTTTTATCTAATGGCAACACAATCAGAGGAAATTGACTACTTGTGGAAAGCATTGTACGTTAGTACAAATAAAAGTGGTGCTTCATGAACTAACTGAACAATTGTTGCATAGCATCTTTTCTTCCTAGACTTTCTAGTTGCAGCAATTCCAAATGTTGCATATAAAAATTGAGACTTTAAAAATATTAGATAGATGCTCTTTGTTTAATATCGTTTAGCTTATATGCATTTACTGATTAACTCTCAATCCAAAGTAAGTCTTCTGTGAACCAAAGGACTCTTTCCGTTTGTAGAAGAGTTGGCAATCTTGCAGAGGCTTCTGTTCACAGAAGCAGGAGGGGAAATAGTTTTCTGCAAGGTCCCTGTGTGCAGCCCCTGCACTACCTCTCATGCCATTCCAGAGCATCCTTGTATACTCTTGGGTAGATTTTCAGGGTGTGGAAGGGGCTGTAAGAAAAAATCAGTGAAAACTGCTTCTTTCCCTCTTCTTTAACCTCTGGTTACAGAATTTCTGAATCCCATACTATGAATTGGAAGGAATTGGCTTGAATAGGCCATGGAAACCAAAACAGTTGTCATCCAATACATCATCAGTTTGTAACTGAGTGAGTTGCTGTGGTGTGTACAGACTTGTTCTATGTTACAGTTTGGCGTATTGTGAAGTGCTTATTTGTCTGTTTATTGTCAAATGCAACAATGGAAATCATTAGCAAAGAAATGCTGATGAGACTGATATTGCTTGGAGGAAGAACCTCAGCCCAGGACAGTCTGACACATTTATCAATCCGGGCAAAAAGAGTTTGAGTGCTTAGCTCTTAAAAGTCTAGGTTTAAATCCCTATGTATTCAACAATGTTCTTGTTGGGGTTTTGTCCAGAAGAGGAAGTTGATACTAAGTTTAATCTTAGGTATGTTTGTTCTTGCTTCTTGGGATAATAAAGAATTTGCATTGGATTGTAGTTTAGCTTATTTTATCTATTTTATTTTATTTTCGTAATAGACAATTTCCAACATTTTAGAAGTATTTCTTGTAAAATTCTTTCTTTTCTGTACTGTCTGCACTTGGTATTACTGAAAAGTCTATGTGCACCTGTCTTTCATTGATCACTGTAGTTTTCAAGTATTTATTTAAAACAATGAGAGCCTCAGACTACCATAAACACCTGCATATTTATTGTGGTGAAAACTTTCATAGGCAAGGTGTATGTATATTTATGTGGCCTGTGGATAGGATAAGTGTTTCATTGGTAACAATCTTCTGAAAATTGAAGCTGAAGCATTTTTAATTTTTTTAATCCATAGTATCTAACTTGAGGGCAGGCTTCTAAAGCACATGACATTGCTGGCTTCTTTTCAAAGGAATTCCTTGATGGCCTGTTTACTATATTAAACTTTATTGTAATCCTTTCACGTTTATTATATGCTGCTCATATGATACTCTATTTTAGTTAGCAGTGTTGCTTTTGTGTATATGAATAAAAATATTTTATGGAAAAGTAGTGGAGAGAGAAAAAGAGAACAAGGAATGTGAAAGTACGTAACAGTTGGTAAACAGATAACTTCTTTAAGGGGCTTCAGAAATATAAAATGAATACTGTATGAATATTTAGTATTATGCTATTGGGCAGTAGGTGGCAAACTTCACTTTTCTTTTTCCTTGTATTTATTTTTATGCTACATATTGCCAGAATTTGAAGAGGCTGGTTTGAGTTCCCTGAAAGATGTCATTTCTTGGAAGCATAACTTTGAACCACCTATTTTTGCTCATTCTGTATATGCCTGATTTTGAACATTCATTTGGGCCTTCTTTTCCTCAGGGAGTAGTTGAATATGAATAAATACATAGATTATTGTTTCTAGTCCCTGTGGGTTTAAGCAAAAGATTACTAATATGGCCAATACATTACAAATGAGCAAACATCAGCCAAGGACAACACTACATAATTTGTATCATGGGGCCTTGTCCTGTACCTCTACCTCAGTTCAGAAGAGTCACCCCATGAAAGCTCAGTTCTCTATCACACTTCATTTCCCGCAAACAAAATACTGAACTGAAAAGAGTGAAAGGAAATGTTTGCTTGAGATCCTTTGTAAAGAGCAGTACATTACATGATGATGTAAATGCTGCAGGAAGAAAAGCAGTATAATGATGGTTGGATTCAGGGTGTCCCACAAGTGGAAGAGATCCTATTGGAGGAACTAGAACACCAGCTCTGTTCTAGAGGGTCTTCCCATCCTTTGGAGCAGCTTTTGTGGGGAGTGGCACAGCTGCAGATGAAGGGAAACTTGGCAAAAATCACTTTTCCCTTCTTCCAGTGGGAAAGTCCTGTGGTTAGAACTCTGCCCTCCGGTAGTCTAGATATAATCCTATAAATGCTCAGGTTCTGTTTTCTTCATAGCAGGTATATGTGATAGAAATAATGAACACTTTGCTGAGAATAGAATAAAGTGGTTGCCATGATCCAACCAGAGCACCACCTGCAAAGCATTTACATGATCAAGAGGTTGCTTTGCAGCCTGCATTCGTTTTCATGTAACATCCCTGACAAGGCATATGTGGTTCTGGTTTCAATCTAAAGATCCGCAAGCAGAGTAGGAAGATTCATACTTATGTCTGTACTTGTGCAGTTTTTCTTAAACTAAGCTTCTGGTGTAGTGAGCGGTGGAAGAGATAATCAGTGGAAGTATTTTTCCAGAACTTTTCTCTCATGTTCTAGGCTTAGATAGATAGTTCCATGCAAAGGGTATTTCATTTGCTGAGCTGTTAGTAGGTGATAATTTTGCTGTGATTGACAAGTTGCTGTTGACTGGTGGTTTTATCTAATGTGGTTTCAGGCTTGGTTCTACAATCTTCTTATTTTTAGTCCAGTTAATTAATATCATTGCTTAACCTGTTGTATCTGGTGCTTCATCTATTTAAAGGAGCCTACTGTATTTCTGAAAGGATGGTTACCTCTTTCTGGATAGCTTGGCTTCTTCAAATTTAGTACATGGAGGGGCTGCTAGCGACTTTCCTTCTATGTTCAAGAATAAAGGTAAGGCCTTGTTTTCTGGCCAGGATAGCATGAGAAAATGTGGTGAAGGTTCTCTTTCAGGGAAAGTGGTTCAACCTCTTCTAACTCATCTTCAGAGGACTTGATTTACCCAAATGTCAGGTTTTTCAGTGATACATCCAAATTCTATAAATACATATAAAGACCACGCATAACAAAACATTTTACATTAATTAGAGCTGTATGTTTACTGTTTAACTGCTAACCTACTCTCTTCAATCCTAATTAAAATATTTATTTATTGGTCCCTGGGTTATGCTATTGATTCTACAACATGTGATGTTGGAACAGCTTAAGCAGCTACAGAGGCGATTAAACATGACACTTTCTTTTTAATATAAGCCTCTGTGGTCTTGCCCTAGGAGATATGCAGTGTAGATAGAGAATTCTTAGGGAATGTCTGTGAAATGTTACTCACACCGCAAGGGAAGTTCAAAGACCATTTTTCTTTTTGATGCTGGAGGGGGCAGATTGCCTTAAATGCAGTATGTAATTATTTTTTGACATATTTTGAATGCTTTTATGTGTTTTTTCTCTTTTGATAATATTCCCAATGTTTTAAATTAGGGGTGACTCACAAAGGATTTTATATCTGATCCAATATTCTGCCTAATGTACTGTGGCATACAGCTGAAATCTATGTCCTGTGTCACTGATTCTTTTAAAGTATCTTCATCAACTTGCTTAAGTAAGTTGACCATTTTCTAGCAATTTCAGACCATTTTGGCCATATAATTTTGGCCATTTAATCATCAAGATAAAGGAGCTATTTGAGTGTTTGCTACAAAGCCACTATTCATACCATTTTCTTACTGTAGGAAGAATTGTCTGCTTATTGAATTAACTTAAGCATTAAATGAATGCATTCTATTGTGAATCGTTTGTTAGAATACAAGTAAAATTCTAGCATGTTAGAGGTTTTGAATTTATAAAATTTTTATGCTTGTTTTCCATTTTACAGATATTTCAGGGCAGTTTCATATATTTACATTCTTTATGCGATATATATGCATTGTTCAAAAAGACAGGGTTGGCCACAGGTTCTTGTCAACTGTAAGCTCAGTGTCTGAACAAGATCTTCTGTCATGTAATGTGCAATGGCTTGCAGGGAAGGTGCTACCATTTCCTAGTTCTTATTCTGGAACTCTTCCTTGGTTATGTATAAACAAACTGCTGTAACCTGTAATTAAAGTTTCATTGTGACTTGAGCCTCCTTGGAAGCAAAGGTGCTACTATTTCAGGGGGAAAAATAGATTTTACTAAGGAGGGTCCATATTGAGAAAGGTCCAAGAACCTCTTTGGATACAGTCAACATTTCATAGCAAAAACCAAACAACCAACAAACAAAACAATGCACTTTCCTCTTAAACACTGGAAGGTTGCCTTAACTCCTATATGTACTATTTTTGTAGATTCAAAATTGAGGCTGATTCAACAGAGATTGATGTTATGAAGATAATGAACACTATGTTGTTAGTCATGAAGTTGTAGCCGACCCATCACAACCCCATGGACAACATTCCTCCAGGCCTTCCTGTCCTCCACCATCTCCCAGAGTCCACCTAAGCTCACACTGAATGCTTCAGTGACTCCATCTAGCCACCTCATCCTCTGCCATCCCCTTCTTCTTTTGCCATCTATTGTTCTCAGCATTAGGCTCTTCTCCAGTGAGTCCTTCCTTCTCATTAGGTGGCCAAAGTATTTGAGTTTCATCTTCAGTATCTGGCCTTCTAAAGAGCAGTCAGGGTTGATCTCCTCTAGGACTGACCAGTTTGATCGCCTTGCAGTCCAAGGGACTCGCAGGAGTCTCCTCCAGCACCACAATTCAAAGGCCTCAATTCTTCAGAGCTCAGCCTTCCTTATATAGGCTTGTTAAAATAAAGCTGGTTAGGTCTGCTAGATTCTGGCATTGTATTACATACAGTGTGTTTTATTTATTTATTTATTTTATTAAAACATTTTTATGCCGCCCCATTCGCCGAAGCCTCGGGGCGGCTCACATCAATAAGAGACAGATGATGCAAGCATGCCCTATGTTGACTCTTTATGCTTTGAAGCTACGGCCCACATAAATTTGTTCTTGAGAAAGCTGTGATAATTGTGCATGTTCATGTGCTTTTAAATTACAGCCTTGTGGTGAGGAATTATCAAATGGACAGTTAAAGTGGACTTAGCTTTAGCAGTTGCAAATGAAGGCATAGTTAAAGGCTAGGAGGATAAACAGCCACTATCCTAGCATTCCATGGTTTGAAGATCTCACCACTTTGGCTTCATTTGAAATGTTGCTGCAGATGTCAGTTTTGTCTAGATAATTATTTAGATATATGGCCTGCTTAATTTATGTATATACTTGAAAAAGAATGGTTAAATCTTATTTTTTCTTCTCCCCTTTACAGTTATTGGTATTTTGAATAGTTATTGCACATGAATACTTTTAAATATTCTTTTTCTTGTTGTTTTATATCCATTGTTTTGTTTTATTATAATTGGAAATGATTTTTTAAATCATAGAATCATAGACTAGTACATTTGGAAGTGCTCAAGAAGGCCATCCGGTCCAACCCCCTGCCACCATCACCAGTTTACACCGGTCACCAGTTTACACCATCCCACTCAGATGCCTGTTCTGTTTTGTCTTGAATGTCTCTAGTGTGGGAGATCCCACAACCTCTCTAGGCAACTGGTTCCACTGTCATATTGCTTTGAGAGTGAGGAAACTTTTCCTCATATCTAGCCTGATCTTGGGTTGTCTGGTATCAGTGAGAAGAGATCTTGACTTTTCTCTCTGAGGTATTTACAAAATGATATCATGTCCCTGCTTAGTCTTCCCAAGGCTGAACATACCCAGTTCTCTCACTGTCCTCCCAGGGTAAAATTTCCAAACCCTGGATCATTTTTGTTGCTCTCTGCTGGACCCATTTTAATTTTTCTGCATCTTCCTTAAATCTTGATGCCTAGAACCAAGATTTCTAGATGAGGTCAGATTAGTAAAGAATGTAGGGGAAGTATTCTCGTGATTTGGAAATAATACGTCTATTAACGAATACCAAAATAGCGTTTCCCCTTTTTGTGGTTGAATTGTCGGCTCATATATTAAGAACTGGACACAATCCAGTCAGTGGTATGCACTTTAAGTCCCATGTAGGTCATTGCAACATTTGATAATGTGGTTAATTCTATTTTGTTGAAATAGTGGGACTTACCAATGCCTATAATGCAAATCTTGATGGTATACCTTAAATTGAGCATCAGCCAGTAAAAGATGCACAAGTTTAGCTTTGAGGAAGAGGAAATGATTCAAATCTATAATCATTATTGGGGCAGAGAAGAGAAAAATTGTGAGGAAGGTAAAAAATCTTTTGGTTTTGGTTAGGGCCAAATTAACCACAAGGGGAATGCTAAGCCTGAACAGAAGTTTGTAGAAGGCAGAAATGTTGTTACTGCTACTGAATGTAAGGAGTTTCCCCTTTTGAATACTACTTTGACTTCTGTACTACTTTTTGTTAGGAGTAATATATGGAAAAAGAACAAGAAGTAGGCTAGATGCTATGTCATATGGCACACTGTATTGCATTGTACTATGCAACTGAATTTCAATTCCTTGAAGTAGCCAAGAAGAGGAGTTTGATAAGGAGTGAAATATATGTGTGATTGGCTGTGAGCCATGCATGAATGTGTAGTAGTCCTCCACTAGCCACCTACACTTGCTATTGGGTTATATATATAAATCCATTAGCAGCATATATTGGGGGAGATATATATATATATATATATATATATATATATATATATATATATATATATATATATAAATCAATTTTGCTACTGCACGATACAGCAATATAGTAGCAGAATGGATTTCCACTCCTCCCTTCAATCCGCCCAACCCTCAGGAACAGATTTGGTTTATGTGCAGGTGGCACACGGGAGAAGAGGATGGGAAAGACCTGTTGCATGAGCAGACTTCCACCTTCATGAGGCTGATCAAATGGCTTGTGTAGTGCAAAAGCAAAAGAGTGATGGAATGGAGAGGCATTAGTACAGTGGTACCTTGGCTCATGAATGCCTTGGGTCACGAACAAAAATTTCATGAAAATTTTGACTTGAGTCACGAACTCTGCTTTGGGTGGCAAACAAGATTGCAGCCATTCCCCTCCCTCCCCCGAGTGGGGAGATGACCACGATCGCAATCGCGTTCGTGCAGGGAACACATGCATGATCATGGCTGTGCTGTGCTGCGCCTGTCTGTCCTGCAGGAGTGCGCCCGTGATCACGCATGGAGATGGCCAAGATTGCTCCCATCTTTCCTTCAGGAGCACGCCCATGCCAGGATTTCTTTGAGAAGCACCACCCCAACATATATGTTTAATCTGATGAACAATAACATGGTCTCTCATTTCCGGAGGGTTATGCAGCACAGGAAAAAAACAAATGACTATAGACAGATTTTTCACCAAAATTGACCCTGCAGCTAAGAGACGCAGAAGAGAGGAAACCCCTGAAAGAGATCTCCCCAATCAACTTATGGAGGGGGACTCTCCCTCAAAACAATAACCTCCCCCCCGACCTAGGTTAGTGTTCTCCTCTGTACTGTACAGTACTTTGTTACTTTGTTGTTCTTTGTCACTTTGTTTCAAAATTTCTGATAAAAAACATAGTTACAGAACGGATTAACCTTATTTATGTTGAACCTTATGGGGAAATTTGACTTGGCTCGTGACCAAAAACTGGCTCATAACCACATTCAGAGGGGCCGGAATGGATTAACCTTATTTACATTGAATCTTATGGGGAAATTTGACTTGGGTAACAACCAATTTGGGTCACAATCAGAGTTGTGGAATAGATTAAGTTCATGAGCCAAGGTACCACTGTATAAGAACAGAGGAAGGATTTTACAAATAATAATGTTATGCATAATGGGGAGATTATTACTCTCCTAATGTAAAGTGTAATGTAAATTTTGTGTAAATTACTGGAATTCAGCCTGGAATTCAATATTGGCAGTATTGCATAGATGGAAAGTACCTTTCTTGATCTTTTGAAAACATACAAGTAATATACATGATAAGTACCAGGGCCTCCCAATAGTGAATGTAGCATTTCCTACTTTTAGAAAAGCTTCTGAAAAGACAAAGGCATCTCACACCAGGATTCTTTTCTTACAGTAAATAATATGCTAACTGCACCAATTTAATATGCTTTCTACAATATGGGCTGAATTTCAGTACAGTGTACAGAGGAATATGGCCTTCTATGTGTCTGCTTGACCATTGCCTCTCCTGTCTTGTTACATCTAGCAGAAGTGAGGTGCTTGTCTGACTGGGTTCTCAGCCATAGAGCAGCTCATTAAAGAGTAGGCATTTAAATTGAAGGAGGTTCTTAGGAAGCTATTTTTAAAGCAATTCCAGTCCCCATTATTGCAATATCCCCTACTCAGGCAAGGTGCTCCAAGGGTGTTTGCTGTGCATCATCAGGTACTTAAAAAAAAATAAATGAGGCTGACTATTTGGATTCAATTCAGTTTGGTTTCAGGCCTGATTTTGGCTCAGGAACTGCCTTGATAGATGAACGGCATTAGTTATTAACAGGGACCAGGGTTAGCTCATTGGCTTATTGACTGTTTCCAAGCAAAATTTTAAAAAAGCTGGTGTTTATCTTTTAAAGTCCTATATAGTGTATAGGCTGGATATTTGAGGGAATGCATTGTCCCATATCAAGCTCTCCATACTCTTAGGTGTTCCTCAGAGGTCCCCCACTGTGCTTTTCTTGCTAACTGAAATTAGGGGGGAAGCTTAGGGGAGTAGGGGAGGGCTTTTTGGTTGCCTGCATTGCTTATGGAAGTCCTTCTTCAGGGAGACTTGCTTGGCACCTTTGATATTTTTTTTAGTATCCAGACGGAGACATTTCTATTTTCCCAGGATTTTAACCTTGATGAATTTTTTCCTCCCAGCCATGATTGGTTTTTATTAATGCTGCATTTTATTATATTTTATTAAATCATAATGGAAATGTTGAATTGAAGACCACTGTACAGTTTTAAATACATAAATTTATACATACAGTTTCCTTTGTGGATCATACGTCTGTGCAGGAAAAATTTTCATGTTCTGACTTCACAGTTGCAAGGGGTATGTGTGTGTGAAAACTGAACTAACTTGGCTTTAAATTACCCGTTTTCTTTGGCTCATCTAGGATAGGGATAGAATCTGTAATCTGTATGCAGACATGGAAGTAAATTGTCTGTCTGGGGTTTTTTCTTTAACAGTTTTGATAACTGACCAATTTAAGTTTCTGGGCCTCTTTTATTTAGATGCTGAGTATCCCCATCACGCAGACTGATGTTTGGGTTATATTTCTTCTTGGCAAGCAGACATAGGCAATGAAGTCTGTGATGCTGACCTGCTTCCTTTGTGCAAGAGGCTTAAATTGTTTCTGCATGCTGTACTACTGTGATAAGATAGCTGCAAACACAAAGCAGCAATCAGTAGAAAATATGTTTTTTAAGCTGCTGAAATATTACTTCTTCAGAATGTGTTCATATTTGTCTGTAGAGCATTGTAAACCATGAACAATGTATCACTACTGGAAGACAGCCCTGTGTTTTCCTGACATTAAATATCTGTTTCTGTCACTTCTGTTGAAAAAGCAACCCTGTATTTGTAGTAGATCACTGCAGACCTTTCTGCTAGTTCAGTTAACTGACTTTTGTTAGGCCAAACATGAAAAAATAAAACTGGAAATTAAAAATAAAGCCAAAAATATTCTAATCATTTTTATGTGGCCTAGGAGACTTCTGTTTCCTGAACAACAGCCCTCTGTGCCTCATAGGCGGCAAACTGCTTTTGCAGCTGAGGAGAGTTTCAAAAGGAATTTGTAATTTAGCATAAGAAATTGATGTAGACACTTTCTTAAGTCAAAAGTCCCACGGGACACTTTCAAAAGTAGCTGTTATCAATTATGGCCTTGAGACTTTGTAATGGCTTAAGAACACAACCCTCTTGGATCATTATAAAGAAAGATGGAGCTTCCTACACTTGTACATCCTAGTATAGTTGTTTTCCAGCATCTGGCATTCTGTGTAGCCATCATGGCTGATAGTAGCCATTAATAGACATATTATCCATTATTTAATTACGGTGCAGTTAAATTAAGCAAGTAGCTAAGATTGCTGAAGTAAATACTACATCACACATGTTGATTTCATTATTTGAACACTACAGCAATAATAACAGCTATTTTATCTGTAACAACAGTCCTGACCTTGGCGCTGAAGAAGAAACTTAAGATATTAATAATCAGAGAAGAATTTTGCTTTTGTGTGAAATCAGACATTCAGACATAGTTTTCCCCCAGGTCCATTAGTTCTTGTGACATTGTTTTAATGCATTCCTTCCTCATTTCACTGAATGCATTCACACAACACATTAAAGTCCCATGGTTAAGCTATGTATTGCAGGTTGTTCGCAGAATAACCCACAGTGTGGTGGGTTGTTTTCCAGCCAGTATCTCAGTGTGTTTTGTAGCAGACACTGTCTTGTTTTCCTTTCCCTGGTCTGATTGCTACCCCTTTTCACTTGCACCCATTTGCTTTTGAGGAGCTTTAAAACTCAGTTGAGACTGTATTTTTTTCAGCCCCTGAAATGTGCACAACTCTCTCTGCATTTTAAATGTATTAGTATTTTATCGGTCTTTTGGAGGTGTGCATGTGTATGCTTATGGTTGAAGTCTTGCTTTGTCAATAACCTTGCAAGTTTCAGCTGTCAGAGGGAAATGGATTGTATTACATTGCATACAGGTGAATTTGCCAACTGTTCCTTGCTTAGTTGTCAATTGAAAAGAATGTAATAAAAAACAGTGAAAGTTGGTGCAGCAAAAGGGGATTGTGGCAATATCATTCTCTTATCAATGGATTTTCATTGTTTAGATAACAGTTATCTATGCACCCCACCTTTTTGGCACTTCCTTAAGTATCCAGCATCCTCATAAAGGGGAAGCGTAAACCACCATCACTTTTCATGTCTCCCTTTTGGAGCACTTAACTGCTGCATTTATTGCAGCTCTCTGGGAAATACATGCAAATTAATTGCTGGGAAGTAAATAGATGGGAAATGAGGGACAGGGTTAATATTGCTCCTTTCTGTAGTAGCTGGAAACTTGAAGAAGTGTTGGAATGGTAGAGGGTGCTAAAAACTGCTAATTCATCACTTAAAAGCAGAAAATTACATTTCTAAGTCAATATTGTCACCACCCTATTTGGTGTACTTGCTTTCACCACTTCTTTCCATTTAATTTTCAGTTAACAGCTGACAGCTGTGTGCAAAGTAGCCAGGTTTGGACAACATGACAACCCATTGTGGAACAGACAGCCCCTGCACCAAACCATGGGTTTCCAGGTGGCCTTGTTTAAGAAGTCACCCAGTGCGAATGATCTTGGTTTGGACTACATAATAACCCAGCATAGCTGCAATGGATTGTTGTATGATGCAAGCCCAGTTACTGTGAAAGCTGTGAAATAGCATTATTTTTACATACTTTGCTTGCTTGGTGAACAACAGCATGCTGTTGAAGATGCTAATATGTTTGGATTAGCTAGGCTAATATAGCTGGAATTCAAGCACATACCTCTGAAATCCCTAAGAACAGGAAGAACGAATGAGAATTGGAGGAGACATCCGGCAACTTGTTAATCCAAATGTTAATCAAAAGGATGGGAAAGGAAGATTCTCAAACCTAACCCCAAGGATATACTTTCAACTCATTTATAGCACTTCATTTCTATTCAAATAGTTTAATTATATATGATTCAGTTTCAGAATTAAACAGAAAGTCCTTATTCAGTGTGTAGCACCATTTAAGCCAGGCTCATTAGGTTTAAAGTCACATACAAAGACGTAAAATGTGGAAAACGTATTTCCTTTAGTTGAGACCTGAAGTGCTATTTTAGATGGACCTGAAAGTTGGGCACACTACATGGAATTTTTGACTTTGTTCTTTTTAATGGCTGGAACCATTCCATATCTTTCTGATTTTTTTTTTTACATTAAAAAGTAGAATACAGAAAAAGAGGAAGGGTACTAAGGAATCTTATACAAATGCTGCATATGATAGATATCAAGTTCAAAAACGTCACAAAAAGTCAGTAATTGTTATCTCTTCTACACTTAGTTAAATTAATACTAATAATTAAATTTATTAGTATATTCATTATTATTTATTAAAAGCTTTTGTATGCCATCCTATTATACAAGATCTCAGGACTATATTTAAACTTATAGAAAAATTATTCCAATTTGTAATTCTTAATACAAATTTATTTTCCATTCCTTTTAAATTGATTTTACATAAGAAAAAATAGTTGTATTAAAATTAGAACTAATGATATTTTTATGAGCTCTATTAAGTAAATTGTACATAATACACTTTCCATTTATCAATGAATTCTTCAGCCAGTCTTCTATTTATGTAATTAGTTAGTTTTGCCATCACTGCATATTCAGCCACTTTTTCTTTCCGGTCATTATTTGGGTAGTCTTCTGCTTTCCATTTTGATGCTATTACAACTCTAGCTGCGGTTATCATATATTTAAATAACTCTACCATATTCCTTGGTAGAGTTTCTGGTACAATACTCAGCAACATATTCTTAGCATTCATAGGAAAGTTAACTTACAAAATTTTCAGCATTTCTATATGTATTGCTTTTCAGAATGTTTTAACTTTATTACATATTCACCACATATGGTAAAAAATCCCATCCACTTCTTTACATTTCTTACATTTTCCATTATAATTCTTCTCAATTCAGTTGTTCAATTTTCTCAATATCTTTACATCTCATACCAATTTTAGATCGTTCATCCACAAAGTTTCCCATTGACGGAAAGATATTTCTTCAAAATTTTGCATCCAGCTTATACGTATTTTAACTTGTTCAGTTTCAGCATCATATTGGAGTGATTGCTTATACATTTGTCCTAATAGATAATTGTTTTGCTGTGTAATCAACTTTTCAAATTCTGTCAGGTCTCTTATAATAATATTTCCTGTTTGAATTTTTCTTTTCCATCTTGAAACCAGTTGGTAGTAAAGCCATTCTATCTTTTTCCTTCTCTTTTTAGTTTTTGCCAAGGCTTGATTCCTCCTTGTTGATTGATCATATCTCCATATATTATAAAATCATTGTTTTTCCTTAAATGCTTATCATAATATCTGGCTATTGGAGACATCAGAAGAGTCATTGCATATGTAGGTTGCTTTTGATTCTGGAGGTGGCTGGGTTGGGGAGTCCTGTTTGAAGAATACAGGTGCAGAACTCCTTTCAGGCCTGTGATTCTTTGCATCCAGAATAATGTTTATATGTGTTTTTCCAAAATAGTTTAAAATGAAGAGACAAAAGTATTGTAGCCTTTCCTCAGCTTGTATTTTTTAGAAAGATTTGATGCTTGGTCTTTATCATTCACAGAGAATGCAAGGTTTCTAGCAAAGGAAAAAGGATGAACAAAGTACATTTTTAGAAGAAACTAGAGATTTCCTTAAAAGCCAGATGAATGACTTATAGGCTTTAAATTTACCTACTGCATTAAGAAAACAACCTATTCCTAGACCCTTGGTATGCAGTCTAGGCTTTTGGTCCAGAGCACTTAAGAAAATATAGGCAAAGTGGTTTTGGAATAAGAATGCCAAGTTCTTTCAGACATTGTTGGTTCAGGCATGTGTCAGAAATAGCCACATAGTTGCTTCTTGCAAGCTGACATTGGACTGAAGTTACACCTATTTTTACAGCAGAAGGGCTAGATTCCTTTTCACGCACTTTATCCATGTTGATCATGGGCCAAAGTCAGGGATACAGCGTTCTTTGGTTAGTGATGTTTGTATTTCCCTGCATTCCAGGGTGATGAACTTGGATTTCAGAAATGAGAAGCAGTAGAATATATATGCCCTTTTACTCCGAGTAAGCTAAAAAGGTAGCAGCTCTAATACATTCATGCTTTACAAATCAGAAGCCAGCAACAGCTGTTTGACATGCAGTAAACCCTTAGGCCCAGTTCTGAAAATACATTTTTCACTTGTGCAAGTTTTCTTGTTTGTTCCAACTCTGTGTTGTGCTAGTAATCATGCCTTATGGGCCAGGGACTTGGTTGCTGTCAACTTCTGCAGTTGCAGGAGTTGGAACATTTCTGAGTTTCTGATATTGCAGAAGTTAATTCTATGAGCACCTGACTTACATGTTGACAGTTGCTCACATGAGAATACAGTTGGACATAATTGGGAATGCTCATGTGAATGAATAAGCATCACTGCGTAGGCAACTGTCCCTATCAGAGTCCTCATCAATTTTCATGTGTCCACCCTGAATTTATAACTGTTTTTCCAAGGCTATTTTGCCTTACCCACAGTAATCCGCTCTAGCTAGTGTTCTCACACAGTAGCTCTCATTGGCAAGGCACAAATCACTGTGCATGGCTGGTTTAAATTTTAAAAATTCTTGCTACCTTATTTTTGTTGTTCAGGGCCCTAGGAAGGGTCCACCTGCAGCTATTGAAAACATTTTCATCAAATGTTTATTCAAGATACACTACCAAAAAAATCCCATGTGTGTATGTGTTTTTAAAAAAGCTAAAAGGTTTAACAAAATTAAGGTGCCTGTACATATTGGTAAATTAATGCAGCTGTAAGCATCTAAACCTCAAAAAGACACCACCATAACACAATAGGTTAACTCCAACACTGCTTGCAGAAGCCTAGTACAATGGAATGTTCTCCTTGCTGCATTTCTGTGTGCCAACTAAAAATCTCTGGAGGGATCCCCAGCCTTCCAGAGCAGATTTTGAGGGTGTGCAAAAATTTTAGGGGGCGTGATATTGCTTGCCCCCTAGTGGTTCTCCTAACTGCTTTTACTAGTGGAACACCATTATTGCTTACAACCCAACAGATGTAGAAAAAGAATGCTACTTAATACCATCCTTATTTTGGAGGATCCCATTTATTCAGAAATATGTTCCCTTGATTTAATTGGACCTTACTTTGAGATGTTTACCATTTCAGCCTGGATTTAAGTATTAATAACTAAAAATAATGGGTTCAGTGCTTATTTTCCTAAAAGTAAGGGTAAGCTAAAAATAATAAAAAATTAACAAGCAGGCAAATTTTCAAAAGCTAATAATAATGTGACATTTAAGGAACCTAGGCATTATACTAGAGACTTTGTAGGCATAAGTGAACACTCATTTGGGAATATAAAACAACCCTTTGTTGCTAGTAACACCAGGAAAACCAGAAAATTTGGAAGGAAATGGAAAGTCAAACACACAAGAATATGAGCATATCCTAAATAAAGACAAATTCAGAAGAAGTAGAAAGAAGGTGATTTTTTTTTCATTATGTAGATTCTGGCCACAATTCAGCAACGAAATAACTTGTGAGCTAGGAGTAGTATGCCTAGTTGTAGACACCTGTGTGTTCTTATCGTAGGTCCCCAGTCTTGCTTATATTGTAGGGAGTTCTAACTTTTAATTTGTCAGTATTGCTGTCAAGAACAGGATTCCATAATTAAATAGAATCCTGGGTGCATATTTATGGACTCCTGGATCATGACCTCTAAGAGTACATTTGCCTAGAGATAGCATTCTGAAATTTAAGACACATTAAAAACAAGTCACACTCTGGTCATATTTGATTGTTACAGTTTTTTGTATGAAAATGGAAGTGCTAATTTGAAGATGGTCATCATTTATGAACTTTTTAAATTCTGAACTTCAGATTCATTAGTTTTTTTTTTTTTATTTTAAAGGAGAATAAAGTGGGTGGGCTTTTATGGCAAGAATGTTCGTCATCATCATGCTTGTATCCCATGTTTCTTCTTCTTGCAAGTAACTCAAAGCAGTTGACAAGGTTTTCCTCTCCATTTTATCCTCACATCAACAACCATATGAGGTAGGCTGAGTGTCTGTAAGCAGCCCAGAGTCACCCAGTAAGCTCAATGGGGACTAGAACCCAGATCTCTCAGTCCAGCACTCTAACCACCACACCACAAGTATTCTTGGATTTCTTATGAAAACCCCTAAAGATAATTCAGTAACTACCTGCACTTTTATAGTTCTTACAACCCAAAACTTTAGTGCACTTACAGTGTTTGAAATTATTGGACTGGCATAAAATAGGTATTCCCAGGCCTGAGTTTCTCTTTCCTAGCACAGCAAGCCTTATGACATTCTAATGATGCATTGTATACAAAAGCATGTATGTACTGTGTTAGAATACTAGTTCTGCTAGAATGCGATTTCTGCATTATTTAATAAATTTGTTTACAAGCTGCCTGTTAACAATAGGCTATCTGGGCAGCCATTACAATATAAAATCAACTAATTACAGTGGTACCTTGGCTCATGAATGCCTCAGTTCATGACCAAATCGAGTTGTGAACAGAAATCTCAGAAAAAAATTTCTTCAGGTCATGAATTCTGCATCGGGTGACGATCGCAATCATGCTCAGGGGAGATGGCCACGATTGCAGTCGCACTCGTGCAGGGAAGACTGGTGCGATCGCGGTCGTGCTTGGGGAGGATGGCCGTGGTCGCACTCATTCAGGGAAAATGGGTGCGATTGCAGTCGTGCTCAAGGGGGGAGATTGGCACGATCATGCCCATCTTCCCTGCCCGAGCGCAACTGTGCTCATCAGTGGCTGCAATCACAGTTGCGCTTGTGCAGGGAAGACAGGCGCCATCGTGGTCATGCTCAGGGGAGAAATGGCTGCGATCATTTTGTACTTTGTTACTTTGTTGTTCTTTGTCACTTTGTTTCATATTTTTGTGATTAAAAAATGGTTACAGAATGGATTAACCTTATTTTCATTGAACCTTATGGGGAAATTTGACTTGGGTCACGACCAATTTGGCAGTTGACAAGGTTTATTGTCAACTGTAGTATATTGATACGGTAAAAATCCTTAGCTATAAAGCAGGGTGGATTTGATTTAAATCATGATTTAAGCACTAGCCTTTAAGATTAGATTTAAATCATGATTTTCTACATAATTTGCACACATGCCTGCCTTACCTGTGGGTAGAGGAACTTGATTAAAATATTCCCAAACAGGGTCTGTTTTATGGCCTGCTGCCATTATAGGTTTTTTTCCTCCAGGAAAAGAATAATATGATAAACCACAGGCTATACACAAAAAGATCCAAAAACTTGTGAAATATTCTGTTCAAAAGGTTTCACCTTCATTTTTACTGTTTGCCCCTCCTCCTCTTAGCTTCTTCACTCAGTTTTTTGAACCTTAGCACTTAAGAGGTAAGGGCTTGATTCTGTATATTTGCAAAGGAACCATGAGATTAAGGTCTTTTTCTCAACTCTGTATGTTTCTTTTATAACATATTTACTGTGAAGAAGAACCATGTGATCTCTTCAGACACATATTCACAGTTTTGAGAATGATAAAACCAACCATCTGTGAAAATAACTTCTGGATAGAAAAATTGCCCGATAATCTTACAGAACCCACTGGAAGAGCATGAGTATGTGAATGGATTAATGGAATTAATTTATCTAAAATTTAAACTTTGCATGAACATACAGCCTCAAGCTACATAGTTAAAAGCCAATCCAACTATCTTAAATAACAAACTAGATAGATTTTTCCTCAAAAAGCATTTTATTTTTTTAAAAATCCAATTTAAATCAAGTAAATCCAATTTAATTAAAAATAGGACTACAGTTAAGTATACAGGATCAAGATTCTTTAGTTCCTACAGAAAATTAAAATGATATAATTAAATAAAGTGGAAGTAAAAGATAAATAATAAAATAACTAATTAAATAAAAATGTACATGCATAGTTGTCTTTAAACCTTCCATTCTAGAGGCATGCATGCACTTAAGTGTGCAATGTAGGAGATATTTCAAGGCACATTGGGAAACCATCATTATTTGTTTTTCAGCACCAGGCTAAGACCTTTTTATTTCAACAATATTTTAATAAATTTTAATATCAGCGTATAGGTTTTAATCTGCAGCCAGGGTGGATCTGGATTATATGTATATTATGTTTTATTTTATTTTAGGTAAGCCATCCTGAGGCTATGCGATGGGACTGGCATACAAATACTCTAAATAAACAAACAAACTGTTAAACTAAATTTACATCCACTTAACTTTTATTTTTGAATATTCCAGAGCAGGACAGCTCCATCTATGGAACTGAATGGGGACAGCCTTTCAAGTCATTTGATTTGATCTGATCTGATCTGATCTGTAATCTGCCCCAATAGCGCTATGACTTCCTTCTGTTAGGCTCTTCAAAGTTCCATTCAAAGCCTCTGGATCCACAAGAGGAAGAGGGCAAAAAAGAATAACATCTACTGAGAAACTAACTGCTTGTTTAAACTTCAATGGAAAAGAAAAGTCAAACCCAATTTACTCTGTTTTGTTAATTGGGGGCAGCACTAGCAGCCCCCTAAAGTTTCCATTGGAATCCACAGCTGGGCAAAGATTTGTCTCTGCTGTTGAGCCTCTGGTGAATAGCAAAAAGGCACTTTGCCAGTATTCCTGGGCAGGCAGACAGTCCCATTTCAGCTGTATTTGAACACATGGTGTACATGCAGTGGAAGAGAAAGCCAGTAGCTATGAATAACAATTAGTCAACTTCTTCATATTATGGCAAATTTATCTGACAGGAGAATGTTTCTCAGTTACAGACTGAATTCATGTTTGTGGTTTATTTTAATCTGTCTTTTAGTTATGTGATGTTACTGTGCTACCTCTGACAGGGTTGTTCCATCCTGTATATGCAAATTCATCTGCATGTAAAAACACAAAGGGCACACCAGTAGTTTGTTTGAAGGAGAGAACATATGTTAGAGAGTACAAGTACTTTGAACAATTTTAATTAGAAAATTTAATTGTGATGCTTTTAGATTCCTAAATCAACTCTTGAATATTTTTGGCAAACATTTTTTATCTGACTTACTGCTTTACTTTTAGAAGAAGGTTGAAAGATGGCTAAGCCACCAAAAAGAACTGATTGTGCAAAAAGATTATTCCTGGGGGAAAAGCAGTTTTTTTAAAAAGAAATTACTGGCTGTGCAGCTGAACATCAGACTTACAGTAAATAACATGCATTTATAAAAGATGACTGGAGTTAGAGTTGGCTTATTTAGTCTAGACGGTATTTTTCCTGCCAAACGTTACTTCTCTCAGTTCTGCCTGTCATAATTGTTTGATAAAGACTGTCCAAGAATTCATCATATTAAGACAAATTTCCCGAGCCCTTGAGTGAGTGGTATTTGGGTTTACCCTACAATCTTTAATTATATTAAATTGATAACAGTGGCATTGCTGCACATCAGTATAAGTCTTCATGCAGCACAGAAGTTCATAATATTTTCAGCCCAGGGTCCCCATTGAGTGCCTGCTCAGATGGCAGAGATTCACAGGGCACGTTTATACACATTCACATGCAACATCTCTCCTCCCTCTGTCTCTCTCCTTTTCTCATATACCCACACTCACACACCTTTCTGGAGCCAAATAAAGACAAGAAAAACGGGGTGAGGGGAACAGTAATGCTCTCAGAATGGACTCTGGTTCTCGCCGTAGTATCCTAGGAAGCAGGTGCGAGCCTTCAAGCATTGCTTTCTATAATGCTCTGGAGATGCGCTAGAAACAAGTCTTCTGTGGCTAGAGCTGTAGAGTCACTTCCTAGGGCAAATTTCTGTTTTTCCCTGGGGATCAACCTGACAGAGCTTGTAGAACCGCAGGCCGCACCCCCTCCCCCGCAACTTTCATCCTGCCTTTTTCCTACAAAGGGCTCAAGGCAGCTTACATCATTCTCCTCCTCCATCTTATCCACTGCTAGTGAAGAGGCTACAAGTATGTTATCCTTTTTGGTCCACTGTGTATTATTTCCCTACTGCTGGGCTCATTTATTGCATATAATATTGCAATAGTACCTGCATGTGTAAGTTTTGAAATCTGCCCTGTGCTCTTACCACATGTGCAGAAGTGGGCCACACTTATGGTGGGTATTGATTTTAAAGAGAGGATTGAGAGACTCTGGTCACATTTGCACATAACAATAAGCTAGGATTCCTGGTTTTCTTAGAACAAGCAGTATGCTGATGTACACAAGCTGTTTACTTCTACTTTGTTTCTCCCAGTCATTTGAATGTGTAAGCAAACCAGAAATTGCTAGCTTTGTGTTAGCTTTAAATTTGGTATAGAACAACATACCAAAATTCATTTCAGGTTTCCTATTTGCATGATATGATGGCGCAGAGGAGGAACCTTGCTCATTCACAGTATTCTAGGATAAATCAGCTGGGGGAGTGTGAGAAGGGGGGGATTGTGGTGAATAGATAAAATACAGTATTCCCCATTCCATGGTCAATGTTAATGGTGATAATCAGAAAAAAGATGAGAAGCTCATCCTGTTAATGATTGGTTACTGAAGGGAGTGTAGTCTTCCAGTTTGCAAGTTTTGCTTTGTCTTTTCATTAGAATCCTGAGATCCATCAAATGAAACTGATGCAATAGATACATATATAAAATTTTAAGCATTCTAAGCCCAGGAATTTGTTTTTAGTATGAGAACTTAATGGAGCCCACTGTACTTCCATGCAGAAATAAGTTTCTGGTTATGCACAAGCTTTCTTCATCTTAGCAGGACAATTTAAAAGGAGGGGAGGGGAAAAAGATTTTTTGTAGCTGCTGTTGTTCAATGGTTGAAATAGGAAAACCTTCCCGATCTGTTGTAAATCACCTAGTGAATTATTAGATCTGGCTTCTGCCCACCCCTGCCTTACTGTGTGTTTCTGACTACTAAAACTCCACATTTGATGGTTGTGTCCATACAGGGGAACTGATTTGTTGTAGACTTTGACCATATGGACAACCGAGTACAAACAACTGACCACAACTGGAAGTAAGAGGAATTATCTTAATAGAAATACTCAGTAAATTGAATTATTGTATCCTTGAAGAAGGTTTATATTGTAATGTATTGGGCTTTTCAAAGTATTAAAGTTTGATTATCATTACAACCTCTCTCCTGCCCTGCCTCCAGCCCAGTACTGTTTTGAAGCCTTCCTCTCTCTTTTGATCTTTGCTGCTTCATATGGCAATTTCGTGTGCATAACCGTGGAGAGATCTATGCATGCTTTGGCAAAATGGTGAACTAAACGTTATCAGGTTATCAGTCTCTCACTGTTACTAGAATGGAGGATATATGATGGTGCTTAGCTAATTCTGTGGTCTGTATGGTGAAAGAACTGTGATTTCATGGGTTGCTTATGGTTATATTACAGGTTCACTTGGTTGCTTAAATTGTTGGATATTGGCTCCATAGGGTCAGCACGAGCTCATTGAAGGTTAATTGAATCAGTCCTAAACTACTACTACCACCACTACTACTACTTTTTACTACTACTACTCCTATTGTTACACTGTGTATTTTGGCTATCATACACATTCCACAGTAGTTTCATTTGTCACAGGGACAATTCTGAGTCTGAAGACATTTGTAACTCATTTGGTATGTATATTGTTCCAGTTAACTAATCTTATGGAACAGTCTCTTCAATCTGGATCCTTCTCTCATATAATAAACTGTGAGGTGCTGAAACCAGGGAGAATACAATGAGAAATGAGTGATGTAAGTAAAAGTCCAGGGTTCAGAGGCAGAAGTACTTGGAAACATCCTGTTTTCCTAGGAAGTTCAGCATACGCATAGTGTAGTATATCCCTCTTTTTGGAGACAATGGGTACCATGCATGTGCCAAGTTTTCAAGTTTTGGAAGTTTCTTCGTACTTTAAGATGTTACCATGATCCTATAGGTAGTAGTATTTCTCCATTTTGGGATACATATCATTTCTGGATAAATTATACTTAATGACAGTAACACATTTTCCAATTTTTCTGTTTTTGTTTCTTCAAACAGAATGATACCGCTTTCTTCTCAAACTGTGATGATGAATGTGCATCATGGCCAAACACAGCAATATGTTATCAAGCCCAAGTACTATCCAACAAAGAAAGTTATTTCAGGAGAACAATCTACAGAGAGTTCATTGCCTTTAAGAATGAATCAGGATCAGCTTACATCACCTCTCCAGTGTAAGTATTATTGAAAAGCAGTAAAATCTGACTGTCATCAAGAAGTACAGAAAGAAACCAGGGGGCAGTCAAAAGGTGAACTCATTGCAATACTGTGTAATGTATATCCATACATTGGCCAGATAATTGCTTATTTGGGTTGTGATAGACCAACATATTTACAAAAATGATCAGTGTCAGTCTGGGCTTTGGAAGAGGTAGCCCTGGAAACTGATTTAGAATAGATGCAAATCTGAGTGGTGCTCTTGCCCTGCTGTTAGTTGTGGAATGAGATACTGCAGAATGGTGTCCACAGTGCTATCAGATTCATCATATAAGTACATGAAACATTGTCCAGAAAGTCCAATACGATCACATTTTCATTTAAAAAAACATATATATGTACACACAACTCTTTCTATCTAAACATGCATAGGGTTTCACCTTAATTGTATAATTCAGCTGCTGAACACAGATAAGGGAATTTTGTACTGTGGGAAGAGCATTTGGGAACTAGGAAAGAACCTGGTGGATTGTATTGAGCTTGTAGGCCATCTTTCCGTATCTCTGGTTTAAAGTGTTTTAGATCTATTTGATCCAAAACATTTGCCATTTAATTGTCCTTTGTAAATCATTGCTAATGATTAATGCTTATATGCCATAATATTCTCACAGAATCTATAGTTGAATTTGATATCAGAATTTGGATTTTGCAGACAGTGCTAGTTACTAGGTAAGAAAAGTTCAGCATCATTTGTCCATCATGAGATGTGGGTGCTTGAGATGTGAATGCATTAAACATTATGAGCAAGAGATTTATAAATTCTTGTCTACAGTTGTTTCTTTTTTATTTTTGATGTAATTTCTATTGATTTTGCAGTCAATAAGTTGCTTTTCATACTGATAATATTGCAATTGTGAATGGGCAATTTATAGTCCAAAGCATCTGAAGGACCACAACAATCATGATTTTTCACTGCTATAGGGGTTGTACCTTCCCTCCAAATTTGAAGGGTCACAACTTGCCACTCCTTGTTCTAGGGTTTGAATAATGTCATGTGGTAAATGAACGTTGTTTTTATAATTAACTTTTTTTCTATAGGGCACAAAGAAATGGATATACTCCTTTCTTTTGATTAGGAGGCATGACATTTCCATGGGAGGGGTTCTGTTTTTGTACATCTATCAACCCTTTCCTGTTCATGCTTTAGTACAAGGATTTGACTTGGCTGCTTGGGTGCTTTACTGTTTCTGGCTGACTGATGCATTCTCTTTTTTTTTCCTTCTGAATGACTGCATGTTTGTGGACCTCTAAGGTGAAGCTGTCAGTTTAAAGTTAGGGGAAAGGAGAGATTGACAGGTCACATCTGTCACATCACATGCAGAGTAATGATGGTATACATTGATGTGAATCCCTTAACAATAGAGTAGGGCGGACACAGATCCTCTGTTTTGAGGGCAGCCAGTGGGGGCAAAAGCCTTGTCAGGCTCTGTGAGAAAGTAATGGGATCTTTCCTTCTTAAAACATTAGGAGAAATCACAGAATTAGAAGGGAAAAGAGCTGTGTTTGCAAGATAAAAATGATATCCAAGGAAGGGATAATTTCAGTCCACATTTTTTTCAGGCATTCCAAGCTGGGGTGGTGGTAAAGGAGGAAATTGCTGGATCCAGATCAGACAGCCCAACAATAACAACATAGTTTTCTGAAAGTACAGAATTTGTCTTTGATAGAAGCTACAGGGGGACTCACACAACTTCCCCCTCTGCTTATTTCTCTAAAATCTAGTAGTGTTTCACATACTTGATATCAGGGATCCTTACACATACCTTGTAAGATAGCCTAGTATTACCCATATCTGTGAAACATAACAGAAAGAGGACTAAAGGTAATTGTAGTGGATGCTCTGCAAGAGTATGCACCTCTGGGACTCTGAACTAGGGACTTTTTGACCAAAAGTCAACTGTAAAAAAAAGGGTTGTTTCTGCATCCACTATATAATTACTGGCTTTCAGTGCAATTCAGACCTTTCTTCATTTGTCAGGGTTTTAAGTTGTCTCAGTAAATTCCAGAAAGGCATTGATTGCATGTATGACAAATCTGAACAAAAACTGGAACTGTGGCACAAGAATTCCACGTTGGTAATTTGGCAACATTGTGCCAGTGTTCCTGCTAGCAACACAAAGCAGGATTGTGGCAGAAGACCTTTCTTAAGCCTCTGGGCTCTGCCACTAAATGACCCAAGATAGCTGCTGCTTTATTTTTCCTCAGCATTTTACTGCATTATAAAAAGGATTTTAGGGATGAAGCAGAGTACTTTAAACACCACATCACCATCTTTCTGTAGGCAGAGAAATGCTTCCTTCACTAGGGCATGGGTTTGACCCTTCACCTTGGGGATTGGTCGCTGGAGCCACACAAGTATTAGAGGAAACAACAGGTGAAATAAAATGTGGAGAGTTTACACAATTGATAATAAATATAGGCTGAGAGTTCACATTGAAAGATGTATTTAAAAATAAATATGGAACAGCTGTCTGAATTATTGGGTATTGTTGATGTTATGCACTGAAAATAAGTCATAGGCTCCACAGAGGAAAAATAAAATATATGATCATCTAATTCAGGACTGTAGAGTAGTTGACAACTTCTAGCCCAGAATTCTTCTGAGCTAATCTTTCCATATTTAAAAACATTTTTCATATGTGGCGCTTTTTCCCCCCTGCACTGGAAAATGTAGAGGTCAATCTATTCAGAGAGTGGTTTCTTATATTTTTATTCTATTTCAGCCAGTCACCATTTTTCTGTGCTTCAAAACAAGTGATCATAGAAGATGTATTGCTGGGGAATTAATGTAATACATTAATGTATTGCATTGGGGAATTAATGTAATACATTAATGTATTGCATTGGGGAATTAATGTAATGTAAGACACATAACTGTATATTTTGTGTGTTGAATCTATCCATAAGAATGCATACTTCTGTTATTTTTAATCTGAAGTTCCACCTGATTCTCGGGCAGCTCAGGATTTTGTGGCCTCTGTGGGATTGTCCCAATTGGCCTATCAGGCCAACACATGTAGCAAGACACATTATAGACTTTTTTCTTTTTCAGCTAGTGATAGAGACAGTGATCTGAAAATAGGAGACTTTGAATCAATACTCAGACTGGCTTCTGTTGAGCTTTAGATTTATGGCAGCTTTTCTCCTTCCAAGAGTGGGGAAACTATTATAATGTTCTGCCTCTGGAAGCTAAGGATCCAGATAATTTTCAGAGGACCCGGGTGGGTGCTGGCTTGTACAGGTGGTGCTCCTGTGGAAATGCTGTTGTAAACCACCCAGAGGGCTTTGTGCAGTACAGAAATAAAATGAAAAAATGAATGACACAGGCAGTTGACACAATTGTTCCTGAGTGTCCTCTCAGTAGTAGAGATTGTATGGCTTTCCAGTATACTTTGGAACTGAAAGTGATGAAACAAAACAGGAAGCAACGTGAATTATTTATATATTTATTTAAAACATTTCTATGCCGTCCCCATCGCAACAAAGCCTCGGGGCGGCTCACAACAAAAACAAACAAAAGCATATAAAAATTATACAATAAAAATATTAAAACCCGGTGCATCTCTGCTTAAAAATTTAAAAAACCTACATAATAAATTAACAATTAAAATAAGTTTTAAATAAAAAGGTCTTAGCCTGAGGAATTAAGAGGAAAACTCCCAGCAGATGTCATCAAACACTGGTAAATGCTTATAGTCAAGCATTTTCAGAGGCAGTTAAAGTGGCAAAGACCTCTCTGTGCTGTCACAGAGTTACATAGGGTTGTTTAAGGCTTTTTTTCCCCGTGCAGGTCCTAACACCATGACACCATGACTCCATCAAAGGCCTGGTGTAATTTGCAAGGCACTTCCAAGATACAGTCTCTTGGATCTTCTGGTACTTAGACTTCAGTGTGTTATTGCAGGCGACCTGCTTGCCCACATTTGATATAGCTTGTTGAAGCTGGTTTGGTACAACATCAGTGTTTGGTACAGCTTGATGATGATGTTCAAACTGCTTGAATGAGTCTACGCAGCAAATTCCATGTTTGGATTATAAAAATCAGCAGGAAGGGCACATCCAGCTGGCCAAGGAAGTGATTTAATGCCTCCACAAAGCTATCTGAAAGGGACAGCAAAGAGGCAAAAATCCTTCCTGGACTCAGGACATCTGGGCAGTTGTAAACCTTTTCTTCTTGGACAAGCTCCTTCAGAGGTGTCATCTAAGCAGCTCCAGATACTCTTGAATGGGACTGATTATCAGTTGGATTTCATGCCTGGTTTTGATCATCCTGTATGATGAACTATGTTAGAAGAGAAACAGAACAAAACCCTGTTGATTCTGCTTGATCTTATGGCAGCTTTCAGGCGCATCACTCATGTTATCCTTCTGGGACCACTGTACGACCTATGAGTGGGTGGACAGGACAGGACTGCATTTTCCTGTGGAAATATATATATATTCAGATTAGGACTGAGGATAAACAGTCATTGGACAAAACATCTTGGCTGAGGAGAAGCAATCATTCAATCAAACATTCATTAAATTGGTTCAGCTATTCGAGGAGAAACATTTTGGTAAAATAGGATTTCTCCCAACTTGGGTTTCCAAATAATTTTCCTGATCCTTCACCACTTGGAAGTCAGCCTTATTGAATTCAGTGGCTTTTTATCTGACTAGACATGTTATAGTCTTGTAGAGTTATTCTCTGCAGAGTTATAACTCAAACTCCTGCAAGAGCAACAACAAAATCCAAAATAAATGGCACACCTTTTAAACCTTTGAGTCAGCTTTGAATAGTGTCATTTGGAAGGATTTGTTTGATTGCTTATTTGTTTGCAAGACATTCTTATTTTAACAAAAATATATAATGGCACTGTGGCTTTATATATTTAACAAGCCAGTTTCAATAGCTGACCTATCTAAAGTTTGACGGGCATTTGCATCTCTCCAAAAAATGAGTTGTTTGAGTTACCCTCTCTTCAAAGCTGTTTTCAAGGGTAGGCCTGTGTACAGTAAACAACTGGGAGGTTACCCAAGCATGAATAACTTTTGCCAGAATTTCTTAGTTGTTCTTCACTATCTAAATATATTTTAAAATTACCTATTCTTCACACATACCCCTGCATAGCTCAGGTCTCAGATGCTAGCCATGCTGGTTCTGACCAAAGGAAGGTCTATTTAATGTAGTATTCTCTTCTCACAATGGTCAACCCAGCTGCCTCTGGGAAACTCACAAGCAGAACATGAACACATGTCCTCCTCCTATGTTTCCCAGCATCGGGTATGCTTAGGCATATGACTTCTAATACCAGGGTAACATAGAGGTGTCAGGACTGGCAGCCATTGATAAACTCATCCTCTAAGAATTTGTCTAATCCCCTTTTAGAGCCATTCAAATTGGGTGCCATCACTACACCTTATGGTAAATTGTTTGGAAAATCATCTGTGGTCATTGAATATCATCAATATTTCTTGTCTGCTGTATGCCTGAGGTGTCACATGATTTAGGCAAATCATGGTAATAAAACTTATTCACCCAATTGAAGAGGGCCACCTTTATGCAGTATTTTGGCAATGCTATTTATATGACTTTCAGAAATCTTAAGTTACAGGTTGTAGAAAATCCTTTCTAAGGGTACCTGTTTGAGAAGAGCATACTACAAACTAAAAACCAACTTTTCTCAGAGTCATCAATTATAGTGTAGCGCAGAGAACTTCATTGCTGGCATTTAATAATGGAGACAAACCTTAATTTTCAGGAAAGTCCTTGAACTGTTCAGGCCGCCTAAAGAATTTGGCCTGTTTAACTGCTTTTTAAATAAAAAAATAACTGGTTTTCAGCTCCCTTTATAGTATTATTTAAAAGTAGTATATTCAATTTTAATAACATATTAAATGAAGAAATAAATACTGTCTTTAAGAGGTGGTCCATTCAGTTTTCTAGAACCTAGAGCTAAAGAATTACAGTTGAAAAATATCATGAGTTAGGTCATGGTAGAATCAAGTGCTTCCATAATTTTATCTCAAATTACTTCCTTTGTTCTAGTTTGTCTTGGGGGGGGGGGTGTAGGATCCTCTTTTTTTAGCAGTTCTTGTAAAGTTGATTACCAAGAAACAACAGTATTGTTTGTTGAAAGCTATCACACATGTTAGACAAAGTTTTAAGTATGCAAAAAGTCTGCACTCCAAATGAACTGCTCTCTGTACAGAAATGATCTTTACAGAGAGGTTAAATTTTTTGATACCATGAATAACTGCACTAGAAGAACCAACCAAGCAGGATTTAATCCCCTGTGGTGTTTTCATGGACATAGTATGAGACATAAGTGTTGTTGAACCAATTGGAAATAGTTCAGCACAGTCACATTTAATCTCGACAGAGAAAACTTCTCTTAATAAGAGATGTGGTAGAATGGAAAACAGATAGCAGAGAGCTCAGGATAAATGGTAAATTCTCCCAATGAAAGGGGTCCCATTGGGATCTGTATTGGGATCAATACTTTTCAACTACATACATGATCTGTGATTAGGAATAAACAGTGAAGTGGCCAAATTATTGAGGTGCTGCTGCTGTCCATACATCTCTCCCTGCAGCTCACGTTGTTTCATGGGCAGGTGGCTCAGGAAAGAATGAAACTGCATGACAGCACATGGAGGAGGACTGATTGCCTGCATCTGGGGATTTCTCCCAGATTTCTAGTAATATGTTTTCTCTGACCAAGTAGGAGGATAAAGCCTTTTGCTCATGAGAGGGTTGTTCCTTACAACTATTGCAACCAAATTATGTGGCGTGACTGTTTTAAGTGCTTCCAGCATCTGTACAGTATGCTAGTTCATTCATTCTCCTCAGTTCCAACACTCATGCAGAGGCAGAGACTTGAATGGGCAATTTAGTGCAGGCAGAAGCACTATGGAGGAATAGGAAGTTTGCATTTGTGCCTGTGTTTTTGTGCTTTGCATGGTATGCATGAGATTGGGATTTAACTGGGGATAAAAAGGTAAGATGTGGTGTGTGTTATGTGTTTATGCATAAAGAGAGTTGAGAGAATGTCTCCACCTGTCTCCTTGTTTATACAGGGGACGAGTGAATGTGTGTATAACAGTGACTGGGGTAGTGATAATGAGCTAAACCAAGGGTGAGAGAAGATACATTGGGTAGAAGCATCTTCACAGAGGCCACTGTTCAGGTACTCTTAAATCCATATATTTACTAAAACCCACTCAAGGGTTAAATAATAAGGCTACTATGTATGGCTTCAGTTAAATAAATTCTGGAGAAAGGAACTGCCACTTTTATAATTCTCTATTACTAAGAAATTCTGTAAAATAACTTCCATGTACAATTTTTACATGGGTGAGAGTGTTGTCAGACAAGATGAGATTTCACGGGATTATTTGTGCAATATCACGCTTCCTTTTGATAGTAGATAGGAAGTAGATAGGAAGAATAATCTAGATCTGGTAGTAAAATAATAGGCAAGACCCAGTTTAGGAAATAAGTAATTTCCTCCTGAATCTGTTTTATCAGCAGTTGAAAAAGTGTAAGAGAACAAAAAAGTTCTTGTAGTATTTTTAAAACTGCAAGTGTATATGTATATTTGGTTGGTTATATGTTGGTTATTAGCTTTATCCACTGCATTCTGCAGTGGTATTGGACCATTAATACCACAATATAAAGGACAGAACTTAAGTTCGTGTAAACTTCACATCAAAATAATGTGTATGGAATAGGATTGTTTTATTCCAAATAAAATACAATATTAATAATCCTTTTTAAATGCAGGGTATCCTTCTAAATACATACCTACAGCTTGATGGCATAATTAGAGATTGCCTTGTGTGCTTTGCAATGTGTTCGTCTTGCCTGATTTTGGTCCCAGTTTCACACAAAGGCTGGAAAGATTCAGACTTTCTTCCTTCATTAGCAAAACATCCCAACACTTCTATGACAGCAGGATCACACACTAAACAGAACAAGATCCATACAGGCTGTTCAGTGCCTTCATATCAGAACTCTTGTATCAGAGAGTGTGGGACCTTGCCCCACTCCAGGTAGGGTTTCCACCTAAGACATAGGTTCAGACTCAGAGTAGGAGTAGGTAGCTTCCAGTCCAGCTGCGGGTAATTGGCCTGGCTTCCCACTCTGCCTGGGGAACAGGGGAGTAGGGAGACAGTGGCGACCAATATGGCTAATCCTCCTCAGCTTGAAGTGTTGACCTTGACAGGGGCACCTGCTGAACAGTCAGGGACAATTCATAGAGGCAATTCCTTTGCAAATAAATCTGGGAAGTTTCCATGAGTCTTTGTTGGAGACAATAGGTCACATTCAGGGAAAACTTCTAGCTTCTTGTGTAAATAGGAGCATGGGGCAAGAGTGTTGTAGAAAACTCTAGCAGGACTGAGCAGTGAACTCATAATCAGTATGTCCAGAGAGGCAACCAGAGGCTCCTTGACAGCCCAACATGTATTTTTTGATTGCCTCTGAGAGAATTGAGACCACAAAAGGAATTATTTAAATAAAAGTGATTTATGAATATGCTTACCATGATTGCTGGAGGACAGGACACAACAGATAGTAATTACGTGAAAGCATCTATCTAGTTTCTGAAAAGTTGTAAATTCCAAACAATAGACAAAATTGAGAGGAACAGTGGCTCATATAGACAAAAAAAGGGGTTTAAAATCTGCCTGGAATACCCTCCTGGAGGATTAGCATCAAAAGTAAGGAGATCTACAGTGCTAGCTTATAGAATTCCTTCACCTTATATAACCCTGTCTAGGTATGGCCAAAACAGCTGTCATGGCCATCTGGTCACAAACCCTGCCAAATGCCCATTCCTGCGCTTGTTTTTTCGATCACTGTATAACAGACCACAATTCATTTTGTCACAGTGAGCCTTCCATTAGATTGCATTTAATTTCTGACATTGCTGGATAGAGTCTGTTTGACTTTTTTTGTGTTCTATTGCAAAATACTGGGTACAATGCCAGTATTAATTCCAAGAAAGAAATATTAAAAAAGAGACTACCTATGGTTGAAAATCAAGCTCGAGTTTTGCTCCATGAATGGAAGGAACTTCCATTTACAGAAACAGTGTTCTGCACATAGAATCCAAGCCCATGGATTTAAGATAAAGTTTTAGGTAAATCTTCATGTTTCTCCCTCAGTTCTCTGTTTTTATTCAGAGGGGATTTTATTCAAATGACAAAATTTATAAACTAGTATTGTACGAATGAATAATAAGAAAATACATTTCAGTCATATGTGTTCCAGTCATATATGTTGATAGAGTTCGTTTTCATATTACTGGGGCCATTTTGTGCCATTTGTTGTGCTAATGATGAATGAATGGCAGATGGATTTTCATTCTGTATAATTTTGGAACACTGCCAGTTCCCATCCGCTACCGAGTAACTGTCCTAGACATATATTTGCCATGTGGAAGCACAATATCATGAAACAGTCCCCGAGGGCAGCATCTTGCAAAATATTTTGTAATTTGGGTGCAAAGTATGCAAGTAGAATTTCAAATAGGAATACGGGTGTTAATGTGTAAATATCTTTTAAAATATGCATGAGTGAGGAGCATTGAAAGATCAGCTCCATGGTTCCATGTATTGTAAATGACATTTGTATACATGTTCATTCTGGTGTACTAGATGTGCATTTCACAGAAGCCTAAAGAACAGAAGAATTTTTGATTTGAATAAGATGTTCAAGTGATTAGGTAAGAGTCTGGTTGTGTCATTCCTACTTCCATGTTTTCTTTTCTATTCTATTGATTTGATTTATCCCCCACCTTCTTTCCCAAAATATGGCACTCAGGTCACTCAGTTTGAGTTGGCATTGCATATATTCACAGAAGTAAAAACAAACAAGCCCTTGTACTGATATCAACTTTTTATGATAAAGATTGCATCTTTATCATAAAGAGCAGCCTGTTCTTGTTCCACATAGGGATACTAAAGCCCATCTAGATTGCAACGGAAAAGTGTGTTAGCTCTCACAAGGAAGAGCTAGCCCTCTTAGCTTGTGCAAGCTAATCCTTGTGCAGGCCCTCAGTTTATCCTTTGGCCTGCAGTTCTGAATGGTCATCTTGCTCTGCTGGACATGCATTTTCAGAAACAGTGAATATGGTCTCTGCCTCTTACACTTAGCCATTGTTTTCAAACATGGATGTGTCGAGGACACAGATATATGAGAGTTTCTACCGTTAATTTGCCATTTTACCTCCAGATGTTCATGCAAAAATTGATACACACATTGGGTAGGATAAAGGCCATGTGGTATTGTGTAACATTCCTTTAAACATTTGTATTGTGTTTTATATTTTATATGGTGGGCAGGTCATGAGCGGAGCAGGCTGGAGCTGGGGGTCAGACTAGATGGCCCTGGAGGCCCCTTCTGACTCGCTCTGTTTCTCTGTTTCTATATTTTAACCATGCAATCCTATGGCTCCTACACAGTGTCCAGATACCACAGGATTTTTCAGAGCCCCAGCTCTGATAGTGGAAAACAGCTCTGATGTTGGAATTAGGACTTTTGCCTTTTCTTCCTTCTTCTCTTTTGTTCCCTCTCACAGCTGGTGCAGCATTGGCTGATATTCCAATCCTGTTGCAAAAGCAACCTCAGAGAAATGGTTTAGGAGGTGTTCTGTGGGAATGGATAGAGGAGAAGGCTTACACTGTCAAGATACAGCAAATTCTGGCAGTGCCTTGGCCTCCTCCCTTCCTGGTCTGAAGCATTGCTGTTAGAGATTGCCTTAAATAGGTTGCCTAGCTGCTTTTTAGGGTGGGAGGACTATTTAGGCAACCTTAATCTCCAGGCTTCTTCTTTCCTGCATAGGATGTCCATAATCCTCTGAATTGGAGGATTATGGACATCTTCATAGGAATGCACCATAACTGTTTCAAAAATAGCATTTTAGTTTTTTAACTGGCTGCAGGATGCTCAGAAAACATTACTTATTGGGTGTCTTAGAAATAAATAAGTAATCAGTCACTCTGAAGATCTGAAAAGGAAAAGAATTGACAATAGAAGCTTGGAGACATGCACTTCTTTGATACATCATGTCTGTAAGGAAAGCATTATATCCCACCTTCAGTGTTAGTTTTGGTAGAAAGGCAGAGTACAAGTCAAATAAATGCAGTTTGTCCATTGATCCTTAAACAATTTTCTGCAACTGTGAGAAGCTTTTTTCTATTACATTGTGCAGTGAAACAGTTTTGGCCCACAGGCTTCGATTCTCCATCTTTGCTTTACTAAGTTCCAAATTATATTGTCCAGCCTTTTCTTTACTATGTTACTACATTGTATTACAGTTAAAGAGTGGCCATCTTGTTTATATTGACTCAGGAATCCAAAGCTAAATGATCATTTAATTTCATTGGTACTGGTAGCACCCATTTTAAACTGTGCTTTGGCGCTTGTCATTGCAGTTGAGTTTCCTAATACAGGACGTTTTCCAGGCAGGGCCAGACTGATAGTGGTTACTCAGCTCTGCATGTTGTTTTAATTAGATCACTTCCTAAACGAAAAAAAAATGGTTGCAAAAGGCATGTTAAAATAAGGATAAAAACTGTTAAGGTTTTTCTAGGAAAAGGTCCTTCCCCCCCATAAGTCATTTCCAAATAGATTATTAAAATTCTGCTTTGGAGGTATTTTGTTTGTTTTAGGACACATTTACATGTTAGGAATCTGGCTGTTTTAGGAACTCACTAGCAATTTTGGACTTCCTCTTTTTATCAAGAAAGGTGTAGAACAAGTTCTCAGAGAATTAATGTGTCTATGAATGATAAAATTAGAATCCTAAGTCAAACGTGCTTCTTAAAAAATTAAATTTCAGGTATGTCTACTTTATTATCAGAGTAAAGGTTCTCAAATATGAGGAAAGCTTCCCTAGGGAAGTATGGGCAGTGCTGGATGAAACTTTTAACTTTTCATGACCCTTCCCAGTGTTTTTCTCAGACAAAGAAAGAGAATAGCAAGTAATTCTGGTCTCTGTATATAAGGGAAGTACAGGAAGCTCTTCATGCCATGATGATGGTGTTGGTAATGGAAGGTTTGTTTGTGTATGTGTGTGATTATGCTCACATCATCAGGTACATCATTCTCTTTGATTTGCTGGAGCATAAAGGTTAATGACCAGAGTAATTACAGCTAGGTAAACTTCTGGTCTTTTTTAGCTTAAAGCACATACATATGGCAGCTGTTCTTACTTGAAATTAGAAGTGTTGAAAGTATCCCTCCAAAAGGATCTACCAAACCCAAAGTAAAAATCCAGACATGCAGACTGTAAAGCCCAATACTGGTCTCATGGTCAGTAGTATAGATGGGAATATGTGTGGTTATGTTGTATGAGCACACTGAATCCCCCCAGATAAACATGTGCAAATGTAGTTGTATGTGGCAGTGGAGGAATGTTCCCCGCTTGGCTCAGAGAAGGTTGCCATAATATAGTTTCTCATTCAAGGTAAATTGGGAGTATATGCTATGTATCCTGTGGGCAAGTAGCTTAATCCCAGTGCCTACAAATGAGTCAGCTGGCACAGGTTTTTTTTCTTCCATTCAATCTTGAAGAAAAGCCAGAAATAATATATAATGATCTGCTGATGTTAGGAGGTACTCTCCATTCTCGTAAGCATTACCCATGGGCATTCATACACCAGATAAGCCAGTCAACCAACCAGTGTTCAGAGGTTGTTTGCTTGTCTGTTTTTTGCATTGTGACAGGATCAAGAAAGAGACTGGTCAAATGTTACTTCTCTGAAGAAATTAGACTTGGATTTTTTTTGCAAAGTATTCCTAGTATTTATGCTAAATTATGAATGTCCATTAAAATTTTGACAAGAGAGCAAATATACATAGGATCTTTCTGTAACTTTCTGAAGCCTTAAGTAAAACAAAAAACCTTAAATGTGGTTGATTGTTAAACTAAGTACATATGTAACCATCTGGAATACCTGGGATTTTGTGTATCTTCTCATATTCTAAGAATAAATCAGATTAAAATTATGCAGAGGTGTGTTTGGAATACACTTGCCCTAAGCCCTTGTTACTGACAGGTTTTGTTCAGAAACTACTTTATCCTGTAGCTAGCTATCCATTGGCAGCCATTCAGAATTAAAGTGTTGGTTTAAGTGCTAGTAGTTGACGACCAAGTAAAACCTATAATATGTAAATCCACATGGAGTAACAGTTCCAAGAATCTGTGGAAAAAAAAATAAAGGGTCCCGGCAGCTGCGTCACAGGATTTGTTCACTTCAGGCTAGGGTGCCAGGAGATTTGAGACAGATGTTTTCAGACATGCGGCATGCCTAAAACATTTCCAGGGGTCGGGCTACAAATAGTGACTTAATAAGTGTAGAAACAGGAAAAGTATGCAGGAGGGGAAGACGCAAGAGTTTATTCACCCCTAGGTGAACAGCCAGTCGCTTTACATTACATCTGCCTGTCAGGGTTGGCTATTTAAGCTGTCATGCCCTTGGTGTTGCTCTTTGACTGTGAATAAAGTGCAGCATTGTGATTACTAATCCCACTCCAGTGACTTGACTTTAAATGTGGTTTTGGAGTGGATCCCGGAGTCCTGTTTGCTAAGCTTCCTACTCCTGTTTCAGAGTCACCACTGGATATTGAGGAGAGAGCATTGAAGCCTGCCCTTCTCCACTTAGAAACTTGTTACTTTATTAAAATATTTTTAATAAACCATTTCAAGGAAGTCAATGGCTACCAAAGTTATCTGTTTGTTTTTCTTTTTCTCTCTGCCTTTGCTCCCAGTGGGAAATCACACGGGACGCATCAAGGTGATCTTTACACCCAGCATCTGCAAAGTGACCTGTAAAAAAGGCACCTGTCAGAACAGCTGCGAGAAAGGAAACACCACAACACTGATTAGTGAAAATGGGCATGCTGCTGATACCCTGACAGCACCCAACTTCCGAGTAGGTAAGTCTCATGAATTCTTACTAGTCTTTGCTAATCCTTTCTGAACTGTTTGTACATATTGTGAATTTCTTAGCTTTCTTTGAAAGATCTATAATAAGCATTATGTCATTTAGCTGTTAGGCATCCCTCTGACAGCACTTGATAAACTTGTAACATGCAAAAAAACCCCCTCCTACTAAAAATTGTGTGCGTGTGTGTTGCAGGTAAAACTGCTTTTTTTAGGAATGCACAAATTGGTTGGAAAAATATGTCAAGATTGAGGGAAAATAATGCTTCTTCAGTTTTGTAGTATAGGATTTTGGTAAGTGAATGTGAAATCTATTTAGACCAAAATGAAATGTTCCTGAAAGACATTGTCTGGGAATTGTTTAACCCTACATTCCTGTGAGTGAAATGGGTGCCAGCTTAAAAACCTATGCCTTGAGTGTACTGTGAGCATAACAGATTTATTATGTGTCAACTGTCCAAATAGGAGACTGAAAACTTAAAAATGAAATAGAAAGTAAAATAAATTTTAATAGTAATTCCAGTGAATGCTTTTATGTGGTTTCCAAGTAGAAATTTCAATGATATACTTTATTTGAACTAAAATAAAAGAATAAGACATTGATTTTTTTAAGGGTTCTTGAATGCTATGTGTATGGCAGTATATAATTACCACAGAGGCATTTTCCCACCCTGTAAATTAACTGTGCACAATAAATCCATTTGTTTTGAAGCAAAGCTCATTGATTTTAGTGGGAAATATTTCCAGTTGTTATATAGTACACACAATAATCTGGACTAGTACACTAAACATTTCATATCTCTTACTGTGCAAATGTATGTTCTTGCTGCTGACTGGGGAATTTTTAGCTCATTGCTGTACCATTATATTCAGTTTACTACAAATTACTTTGTAGAATAATGACATCCTACCAAACCTGTTCTGCAGTGTAGAAGAGTGAAATTTGTTTAGCAGGGTAGATGAAAATTACCTGATTGCCTTTCTTTTTAAGTAAGCCATTTTTTTCTCAAAGATCAGGTTTTCTAGTCTAGCAAGGTGGATGGTGCAGAATGCTAATCAGTTGCTGTAATGTTACTTCCAGAAGTTGTTCCCACTGGAAGCAGCAGTAGCAGCAACTGCAGCAGAGCATGATAGTCAGCAAGTAGTACCTGAGCAGAGAAACATCTTTATAGTACAACCATTCTGTCCTGATGCAATAGTCAGTGTGCCACCTATGTTGGTTGCATTATTTCAAGGATAAGCAACTGAGTGCCATCTAGATGCTTGGGACTACAACTCTCATAAACCCTGACCACTGCCCTACTGGCTCAGGTTATGGAAATTGTAATTCAAAACATCTGGAGGACACCGGGTGGTTTACCACTAGAATTTGTAGCAGATGGGAAGAACGTCACATTTGTGAAACTGAAGATACAGGGTTATAAGTGGCCTGATTTTAACTACAAAGCACCCATACAATTCTAAGTTTGGGGTTGGGTGCAATATCAAGTTATAATTTGTTGTTTCATAGATGAAACCCAGGTTTGCATACTGTCTTTTCTAAATATCCCCTCTCTAGTAACCCACTGTAGTTTCAAATATACAATTACTGGCCAAACTGGTTTTCCTAAACAGATCTAGAAACAACAATGGAATGGAGTCTTCCAACTCTGGTTTGCAGGCAAGTCATAATTAGACAATCTCATACATAATGGCAAATTGTTGTTCGCCGGAAGTTCAGGTGCCAGAAAGGAGAAAGTACATGAACCCAAGGATCATTCATGTAACACCAAAGTGGTTGGCATTATATGTGAAATGAGCCTATGTATGGAAGTGTCCTTAAACTGCATTGCTAACATGCCGTGGTATGGATTCAAATTCCTCTAATACCTAAGCACATTCCTTGATAGTGATAGCTTGGGGTTTGCACATAAAAATAAAAAGTCATGCCACATTCAATATGTTCTACATTTCACTCTGGTATGTGGCACTGATAAAAAGAGGGGAATTTATGAATAGTGGGCCTGTGTAAAGGGTGTGACGAAGTACCATCTATACCTGTGTTCATTATCTTAACACTGTGTCCAGATTTATTTTAAATGTTTTGTTTTGACCCACTGGAGATATAAGGCAGATCGGAAAACCTAATTTTTAATAGGCAGGAATAAATAAGCTACTTGCTTTATAAAGCTATGCTATACACCTGTCGTCGACATAATCAACTGAATATATTAGCCAGTGAAACAAACTGTACCTCATTTTAGATATTTTGGAAGACGTATGCACAGTAAATTCTTTTTTAAAAAGGGAACCTGGAGCAATATGTGGAAAGGATGTGCAAAGAGACACATGTGCTTATGTTTGGAAATTACCAATCTGATTTATGTTTCATTCCTGGTGATACCTCATAAGTTAGAACTGGGATAGTGGGCAAGCAGCATACATTTTGATTTGGTCGGATAGCAGTGAGAGAAGTTAAGTCCTGGACTGCTCAGATCACACTTTCCAGGTCCAGTCTGCCAGCCTGTCATACACTACTGCTGTACTTTGATAGTACAGTCCTAACCAGTAGGGGGTGCATATCAGAGATGGTTACAGTTGATCCCTCCTAAGGTTGAGGCTCTTGAATACAAAAATTCAGGATCATGGCTCTGTAACCTAAAGATGACTCTTGTTAGTAGAGCTAGGAAGAAATCTGTAGTGGGACAGGCCAATACTCGGATGAGTTGTCTGCAGCTATAGTTTTTGCTGCTCACGATTTTTCTGGAAAAATAAAGGGTCTTTAGAAAAAGTAAAAGGGATCGGTAGTTTTAAGAATCCATGTGCTAGCATCTGGGACTTTTTCTTAATTAAACTTAACGTCTTTTGAGGCAATTCCTATTTCCACTTTACACAGCTTTGTTGCAAATTCTAGAGTGTTAACTTGTTAGTCTGTTGCAACAGCAGCACTACAAAACCGTTAAAGACCAACATATTAATTATGCCAGGGGTTTTTGTATGTGGGGGAGAATGATACAGGGTGGAAATTTTTCCAATGCTTAATTTTTCTGTGGAAGAAATCCTATTTCATAAATTCATTAGTAAAAATGAATATATGCCAATTGCGAATAAAAGCTTGGTAGTTCCAAAGTTGCAAAAATTTTTCAGGTTATTTTCCTTTGTAAGTATGTGAATCAATGCATCTACAAGAATGAAATATATTTATGTCTCAGAGTGAAAAGAAACTAATAAATAGTGACAGCCGAACTGAATCTTGACTAAAATGCTTAGTAGAAGAAAGCTGAACTCTGTGAAATAAATGAGTGGTTGTCCATGTATTGTAAACAGTTCTTTGTAGTTTTGTATTTTTCACTTTAAACTTAAATAATGTAAAGGTAGTACATGCCATTGTATTGATTTTTTACAAACATCACAATAAAAATTACATAATATAACATTTAAGGCATATTATAGGCACGATTGTATGCATGTTTCACCTGAAAAAAGTTGTGCAATTCTCTGCCTTCCCCAGCCAGCCATGCTCACTAGGGCTTTTTCTGTTTAAACATGCATAGGCGTCTATCTTAAGTGTGCTTTCCTTTTTCCCCTCAGATGAAATGCTTTTCTTTAGTTTTATTCACTAAATACAAGCAAAATAAACTTGTTAAATGAGATCTTTCTAGGGCAACAGAACAGTTTCTGATAGAAACTGAATATTTTACTATTCAAATGAACATATGCAAATTACTCTAATTTTCACTGAAACATTTTCGTTTTTCATAACACTGAGAGACCACTTCATCAAAGTGATGATAAATATATAAATATATGTAAATAAATAAATCGTATCAGTAGAAAGGTATGCAAATGTGAGTACTGAAAAAAGTTTGTAACTTTAATTGTTTGTAACAAAGAGAAGCCAAAACCCAAGCAACATAACAGATATCTGTGTGCTTGATGTGGTTGGTTTCCAAGATTATGTCCCTTACCTTAATTACTTTGGTGCCATCGTATAATCAGTTTGCCACCTTTGCATAGCAAGTGCTGCCATGTAACTCAGTTTTAACATATGTATGGATGCAGTGTTTACATACAGTAGCACAACATCCTAGCCTTCTGAGCTTCTCATCTCCCCTCACCTCATTGTTGCATTTAATTTATAGGAACCTGGTTCATTTCTGATCTTCCCCTGTTTGGCCACATGTTTAGCTTTCCAGATCCAGCTTTTCAGTTTGGATTTATTTATTTATTTCTGGCAATGATTTGCATAGCAGAGGAGAATGGAAAATGGGAACGGCATAATGAGCGTTATAGAAATTTCCGGCTAACTTTTGTAATTGTATGACTCATTCTTCCTCGTAAGACTATTTCTGGTTTTGATATATTATAACAAGTTTGAACAACACAAGTCTGAGTTAGTGCATACTTAATCCATCCTCTTTAGATTTTATGAGACAGAAATGTTATGACTTGTTGTGCTGCAACTGATCACCTTACAGGCCAATATTTCTTGCTCTTGCCCTGCTTCTGATTGAAACCAAGACATATGAAACTATGGCACTCTATCTACTAACATTTTCTTTCTGTTGAGTTTTGCCCTCCTCTGCTCACTTTGGTCCCTGTCTCCTCCTGACCCAGAACTGTTAATACTTGTGGTCACCTTCTTTGCCAAACAGGAAGATTACTCTGTAGTTGTACTTCTTCCCTACTTCTCTGTGCTGCAACTCTTTGTACCCTCTCTTCGTAGACTGCTCCTTCTTCCCTTCAGCTCTTTTTGGTGACTCCTCTTATTTGTCCCCTAATATCTCATTTGGACTGAATGTTTGGATCTAGCAATTGACTTTTGGAATCTTAGTCTTAAAGCAAAGCATGAAAATGGTGATGACCTTATCAGTACATTTAAACAGGAGATGTCATTTAATAAAAGACATGGATAGATCTGTTTTTCATTAATTTGTCCAAGTTAAGGACTCCCAAGGATTTAAACAGATCACTGTTAAGAGAGTGGGCATGTTGTGCAATAATTTGAGTGTCAGGTAAAGGAAACGGAGAATTAAATTAGACATAACTTTTTACTGCAGTGGCACTGACATTCAATCAGAGGTGCCTTTTCTCTTTGGGGTCAAGTTCTGGAAAAACAGGTCTGCATAAGAAATCACATGTCATGAGAATTGGCTTATACATGTGGTATCATCAAGAAATTTTTCTTGCAATCACTACAGCAGAACTGCACTTTAAAATGTATTTATTGATAAAGCACTTTAAAGGGGTGATGGACAGCGGCGGGGACTGAAACAGTGGTTGTGTGAGAATGTTGGCTGAATTAGCATTCAAATTGCTGATAATATACATATGAACATAAGAAGAGCTTTGTGGGGTCAGAATAAAGGCCTGTGGAGTCCAGGATTCTGTTTCTATAGTGGCCAACCCGACACCCATAAGCAGAACATGAATACAATGGTAGCCAACTGTTCCTATGCTCCATGAAGTGACAAAAGAGGCATATCTAAAGGAGGTGGTGGTCAGGCCAGTCCTAAAGAAGGTTCCAGAGATGGCCTCCAATTATAGACTGGTGGCCAACATTCCGTTTTTGGGCAAGGTGCTGGAGCGGGTGGTGGCAGGACAACTCTAAGGTCTCTTGGATGAGACTGATTATCTGGACCCATTTCAATCCGGCTTCAGACCCGGGTACGGTACTGAATCTGCCTTGGTCGCCCTGTATGATGACCTGTGCAGGGAGAGAGACAGGGGGAGTGCGTCCCTGTTGGTTCTTCTGGACCTCTAAGCGGCTTTCGATACCATCGACCATGGTATCCTTCTGGATAGGCTAAGGGGGCTGGGAGTAGGAGGCACTGCTTGGCAGTGGTTCCGCTCCTACCTTGACGGCCGATTCCAGAAGGTGGTGCTGGGGGACTTTACCTCTGCGCCATGGCAGCTATGCCATGGAGTTCCACAGGGGCCTGTTCTGTCCCCCTTGCTATTCGACATCTATATGAAACCGCTGGGAGAGGTCATCTGGAGGTGTGGGCTGCGGAATCATCAGTATGCTGATGATACCCAGCTCTTCCTCTCTTTTTCAACCAATCCAGGTGAGGCAGTGGCTGTACTGAACCAGTTCCTGGCTGAGGTAATGGGCTGGATGAGGACCAATAAACTGAAGCGCAATCCAGACAAGAAGGAGGTCCTGCTGGTAGGTAGTTTGAACTCCTGGGTAGGTGACTTGGATCTTGTCCCGAATGGGGTTGCACTCCCTGTAAAGGACAGTGTCCGCAGCTTGGGAGTGCTCCTCGACCCGGAGCTGACTTTGGAAGCTCAAGTGTCGGTGGTGGGGAGGAGCGCTTTCCAGCAGCTGCGTCCCTACCTGGAGGAAGACTGCCTAGCGACAGTGACACATGCATTGGTTACTTCCTGGTTGGATTTCTATAACGTGCTCTACGTGGAGCTGCCCTTGAAGGCAGTCCGGATACTTCAGATGGTGCAAAATAGAGCAGCCAGGTTGCTGACAGGGACTGGGCATTATTCTCATATAACCCCAGTCCTCTACCAGCTTCACTGACTTCCCATCAAAGTTCGGGCTCAATTCAAGGTGTTGGTAATTACTTATAAAGCCCTTAACGGCTTGGGACCCGGATACCTGAAGGAACGCCTGCGGCCATATTTGCCCTCCTGCCCCTTGAGATCGGCAGTAGGGGCTCTTCTCCGGGAGCCTTCTGTAAGAGATATTAGGAAGCAAAGTACCCAGAGGAGGGCTTTCTCTGCAGTGGCGCCCCATCTGAGGAATGCTCTCTCCAGAGAGGTCCACCTGGTGCTGTCGTTATTTGTTTTTCAGTGCCAGGCCAAGACCTTTTTATTCAAACAGTATTTTAATAATTTTTAATATTTATAGTTTTAATTGTGCAGCCAGTGTGTTTCCAATTTTTAATTGTAATTGTGCTGTTTCATTTATTTGTTGATGTGAGTTGTCCCGAGGCTATGTAGCAATGGGGACGCCATATAAAAACTTTAAATAAGTAAATAAAATATCTCTCCTGATATTAGCGGTGATAAATAGTCATTATGACTAGTGCAACATTTCTGTCTCCTTTTAAAGTTATCCAAATTGGTACAAATCAGTACTATTTCGTAGTTATGCTATGCACTGTACAAAGTACTTTTTAAAAAAAGCAAAAAGGATCTAACTCCTGAGAACTTTACAGAATGTATTGATTATAACTGTTTTTTTAACACCTGAACAGTTTCCTCTTTGTTTTGAGGTATTTTCCCCTCTTGCTGCTGACTTTAACAGAGCACCTATACTTTGTTCTATTCTCCATTTATATGGCATCCCAAAGAGTTCATGGGACATTATTAAAGATGTGATACCAGAGGAATGGTTTGGTTACAGCTGATACATTAGTATTTTAGCCAGTCAAGCATATATTTCAAATTGCACTGGGTAGTGGGGAGGAGAAGCATGATGACATAAAAGATGCTTCTGTTGCAGGGAAGGCAGATTAAGAGGATGCTTAAAAACTGGAAAAAAACAGCTCATATCAGTATTTGGGTAGATGTGAGATAAGGCTTAGAAACTTACTTTGGCAACTTGTTTTGGCTACTCAGTAGGTTTTCTTAATAGTGCAATTGTTTCTCTATCCATCCTGCACCTTCTGTTGCAATAAGTCCAGTTGTATTGCCAAATGTATGTGCGTCATGGGGGGAATCCAAAGCATTTCCTTCTCCCCCACATCATATTTTGCTCTCTAGACTCCATTCAGCTGAATAATGTATGCATCCTGTCTGCCTCAGTTAAGTGGTTTTTTGAAGGTTTGAATAAGGATTTGTGGTTCTGATAGGCATTTCAAATGGAACGTAGGAACCTGCTTCATTCTAGTTACACTGTACACTTGCTCAGCAACTACTCTGGCTGGTACTGCTTTCCATGATCTCAGGCTGTGGTCTTTCCCACCACCAGTTACCAGATCCTACACTGAAGACTCTGAATATTAAACTTGGTTTTCTCACAGAAAACATTTTTCTTGTCACAGAGCTATGGTCCACTCAGTGCTATCCTTAAACTGATTTAAAGCAAATTTCAGTTGCTATGTGCAGTGCACTGCCATTTCAAAATATGAAGTATGGTACATGTATTTACAAAGCAATTTTTATACTTTGCTGAAGTTGATAGGTATTCTTTTAAAACATATTTTCATAATTTACCCTTCAAACATCCTAAACCTTAATGGAGTATCTTAGTATTGATAGTGTTTTTTAATGGTGATGTAACATCTGTTATTCAGAGTTAGAAAACCCAAAGCACTTTGATGCTGAAAATATGTAAGTTAAGCATGAACCATGCTTGAGAAATTTGGGGATTTCTTATTACTGTATCTTACAACTGGGAGGTTTTCCATATGGGCCATTTCTGTAGCTGTTCCCCAAGGAGATTCACCTGGTTGCCTTCCTTATATTCTTTTCTGTGCCAAGTGAAAACCTTCCTTTCTAATAGTTAATGCCACTCAACTTTCTGTTTTGTATTTTTATCTGTATTTGATCAACACTGTATTCTAATTTGTTGTAATTAGTTTTTCTTGTGTCTTATCTTAAGACTGTGAGCCACTCAGAGGTGCTGCAGCACAATTGGGTGATACATAAATGTTTTAAATAAAATAAATAAAAGCATGGTTGTCTCCATAAAATTCTTGTTGAGAACCAACTCTTTTACACGTTTCCAAAACACATTAAGCCCTTTTTAAAAGTAGAAAATGCTTAATATGTTGTTTAAATATGCTAACAATCTTCTTGAAACAATTGAGGATAAAAACTGCATAATCTTTTTAATTGCAAAGTATCTGCTTTTCTTTTGAAAGAAGTAAAAGCTTAGTAAGCTGCTGTGTAGAGATGTACAATTTTCTATTCATTTATTCTGTGCATTATTTATGTAGCTATAAAAGAAGCATTGAAGACTCTTGAAAGCACCTAAGTGCTTAGATTCTAATACTTGGAGAATGGATAGAAAGTATAATTTTACCAACTGGCTGCATGGAGAAATTGTCCTTATGATTGCTATAGAAAAATAATATGCTATGAAAATATTAATATATTAAGAAAATCAGCATAATATAGCAAATCAGGCTACTATGCAGTGAGAGAACCCACTATAGTTTATCTGTACAGGCTTGGGATTTTCTAAGATAGCTGTTCATTTTTTGTACTGTCATGTACTTAAAATATCATACAGTAATTAAAGCTCCATGAAAATGATATTAGGTCGACTACTGCCATATACCAGATTCAGAACTTATAACTTTACAGCCTTATTTGGTAAAAAGATTTGGGTCTGCTGAATGTGCTGTATCATTTCCTTTCTGTCAGAATTTTATTCTGCTGTTCCTGTTGCCAGAAGAAATATATATTCTTTTATCTGGCAGCCAGTTTAATGTTTTTGAATTCTCAGACATTGTATTTACATTACCTTTTAAATGCAGTTCACAGTTAAACATTGATCAGTCTCAATAAAGGTAGTATTTTTTGAAATGTATTACAATGGAATAGCATTGTTGCCTGATCTTAAAGTTCTAGATGGGCACCTCCTAGCACTCATGAATTTATTGCTTTTCTGCTGTAGATTATAAGGGAAATTGCAGTGGACTTTCTGTTCTACTAGGGGAATGGCACGTTTTGTGCACATATATCCAGATAAGTTCTCTCCACACCAGTGGGTAGACATAGCCGTGTGGACAGACAAGGAACAATTTATCTCTTTTAACTCTACCCTTTCCTTTCTGGGTACACTTGCAGGAGGGGGTTGGAGTGGAGAAGAGATCACTAAGCTCTTGATCAGAAAGTGGGTTTGATGGTCTAAACAAAAGGAAATTTATTTTCCCAACATTTCCTTGTTTTTAATTCTATTTTTATTTATAATGTTGACTGAATAATTTGCCTAGCAAAGGGTCCTATCTTATCCAATGTGGGCAGTTGGCAGTCTTTTTATGCCAAAAAGAATGAAATCCACCCTCTTCTGTCATGCCTTATCTTGCTGTGCTCTGCTGCCTTGAACTGAAGCTTGAGAAAACTGCAGTTCAAAGCAGCCATTTACACAGAGCTTCTTTCTATAGTTTTTCAAGCCTTCAGAGAGTTCTGCAGTCTTTTGCAGCACAGAACAATAAAAAAGCAGGAGAAAATCACAAAGGTGGCTGTGTTAACTATAAGAACATTTCCAAAATTCATGTTGCTGTAGTACCATTATTCAGTGAACCAAAAGATCGCAAAGGACAATGTAGAAGTACTCAAGACTCCCGCATCTTTTCATTTACTCATTGCTATTTTAGCTTTATTGTGGCAGTCTGGAACCAAACATGCAGCATTTCTGAGGTATGTGTGCCTCTGTATTGTGCTTCACAGATGGAGCCCTGCATCAAGCGCTCACCTCCACGTCTATTGGTGTGATTTCATTAGCAGGGTCTTGGTTTCGCAGTTTGGTATTGTGATTCTCAAACTTACAGTATTAGGATACCTAAACTCTGTATTTCAAACATTTTCATTATTATTACAGTACTGTATATTGTATAGCTGGTTATCTGTGATCTTTGATGTACAGTAATTGTTTTGGGGTACCACAGTCCGCTTCCATATAAGACATGTGAGTTTTGCCTGCTCCACCACCCAGCCATTCCTCTGTCTGTCTCCCTGAAACACAACAATATGTATTGAAAGTAGATGGATTACTGCATTGTAACGGCCCTACAATGGCCCCTAAGTGTTCAGGTGAAAGGAAGAGTCGCGCGTTCCTCATTTTAAATCAAAAGCTAGAAATGATTAAACTTAGCTAGGATAGGCTGAAAGCTAGGCCTCTTGCATCAAACAGTTAACCAGGTTGTGGCAAGGTTTGAGAGGACTGACTCCAATTTGAAAGAAGTTCTACTGTGGGTAGAGTGCTATCAAATGGCATTGCATGCTACAGAGAAATTGTTTGTGAAAAGAAGAGTCAATAGATGCAGCAAACTTCATTGTTGTGTTATTTTAAGAAATTGCCACCGTCAATCCAACTTTCAGCGACTACCATCCTGATCACTGAGCAACCATTAACATCAAAACAAGGCCCTCCATCAGCAAAAAGAACAAGTCTTGCTGAAAGCTCAGATGAGGAGGAGGAGGAACAGGGTTTTTTGTATTTCTGAATTAGGGCAATGTATTAGGGCAAGGTATTTCTGCATTAGGACACTGTACTGTATGTGCATTGTTTTTTTAATGCACACTTTAAATAGACTACAGTGTACAGTAATGTAAACATAAATACAGTATATGTGACCCAAGTTATTGCTACATTTGACTTATTGCTCTGATCCACAACCGAACTCACAGTATCTTCAAGGTATGCTTGTACTTGGCTGAATTGTGGCTTCTTTTGCTTGATGTGGTCTGCTAGCATGATGCACAAGTGGCTGAGAAGTACTCCCAGGATGCATATCTGGAAATTGGAGAATTAAAGTAAAAATATGTTTTGAAAGATTTCATTCCACAGAAGCACAGCATTATGAAGCACGGCATTTATTTGGGCGTGACTAGAAGGAATCCAGACTACAGAAACATTGTGTATCAGAATGCTTCACTAAGCTATAATAAGTTTTGTCTTTTTAATGTTTTAAATTTTATTTTTTAACATAAACGAATATATAAGAAGGAATCTGAAACAAAGCAAAGTAAGATAAACAGAGCAAGCTACAATGAACAAAATTACCAAGGGAAATCTAAATCTATACATTCAAACCCCCAAATTTATTTTTCTATCTTTCAACACTCCGTGAGAGTTTATCAAAAAAGAATTGTTAATCTATGCAACAACAAATATTCCAGTCATCTCAAATCCTCTGCTCCCCTCAATTAATCATGCTGAACATAGTAAAATTTCAATTTATCATTAAATTCTTTTAACAGCCTTCTGTTTACATAGTTAACTTTGCCATCAGTACATATTCAGCAAGTCTATTTTTCCATTCCTCAATTGTTGGGGACTCCAATGATTTCTATTTAGAAGCAGTTGTGATTCTTGCTGCAGTTGTCAATAATTCTTGTCTTGAGAAATGTTCAGGATTTGTGTGTTAACATAGCCTGTAATGTTTCTTTAGCTCTTTATTTGTTCAGCTACAGTTCTTCTACATGATAACCATAATGAACACCCATTGGGTTTGCACACTGCCAGATTTCATATGGCAGAAAAAGCTTCTGTTTCAAATAGAAATACAGTGTATGAATATTCCCTAATTAATAACATCGATATGCTCCTTGCAGACTCATGTTCAAAGAGTTAACTTTATTGTGCTACTCCTTATACTTGCATATAATATATCTGGTGTGTTGCTTAAAACAATTAAAACAAAAACATTAATTGACCTATACTGAAAATTATTGTTCCTTGTGAGGCTGCATTCTGATGAAATGTTCACCAGTTTTGACCTAACTAATGCACACTTAAATGTTCTGCAGAGTTTGCATAGTTGCTAAAATACACGCCAAGTTTGGATTTCAGTAATCCAAGCCCAGGAACAGTTTCGACAAATAGCTGGTAAAAATGCTGTCTTGCATCAAGGCTGAATTACCCAAAATCGGCTAAAGGGATTTTCTTTTCTGCACATTCACCTCAGAGCTGAGGGCAAGCATGATAAAACAAACTATCTTTGTCTGCCACTTATATATCCCTCTTAATACTTATACATTCTGAATTCTCTTACATCATTTCAGCCTTCCAATGTTTCAGATGAAAGTCTTTTGCTATATGGCTTGACTGTGGTAAAAATCAAGACATTGTTAGCAATAACATATCTGGGCCATATCTGGTTTGGTAGTACCCAATGCTATAGCACAGTAAGTACTGGGAATTTGAACAATGCTTGGATGGAACTCCTGTGTAAAGGCCAAACCAGATGAGAGAACACCATCATTCACATATATCCTACTTAAAAATGGAGATTGTTTTTATTGACAGTCCCAAAAAAATGTAAAACATTTGTGAGACAGGATTTTCCTTTGTGGAAGCCATGTTGATTCTTTTTCTAATTCTATATTTAATAACACTTTCATCCAATATACCTGGAAGAGATGTTAAGCTAACCAACCAGTAATTTCCTGGATCCCTTTTAAAAAAATTGTGTTGCAGTGCTCATTCCCCAGTCCGCTGATACAGAGGCTGGTCTTCCAGACGTGATACATAGTCATACGAAAGAAAATAAAGGAGTACATTCAGGGAAATGTTCCTTTAACAGATCCAATTCCCAAGGCAAGCTCAATGCTTGCCGCTTTCAACTGCGCCCCAGATTGCAGTCCCAAGTTTTTGTATTTTTAATTTTATTTGGACTTTAGACCTTAATAGAAACCAATGAGAATCAAACTAGTCCTTGTGTGCTTTGGAGTATCATTTCAACTTCATTACTTGGTGTCATTTTGCATGAAAACTTAGGATCCTATGTGCTTTTTAAAAGACCCACATCCCCAGGCTTTCAGTCTAACATGCTCATATTTTTGGAGTAAATGAGTCAGGCTGTGCTCAAATATACTATATTTTCTCCTCACTTCATTCCCAAATTAGAAATTGCCTCGTATCCGAAAATTGCCAAATTAACTTCAATTATTTGGTTTCTACCATTGTTTCAAAGTTGGGTGCACATAAAACACTTGGTATACAACCAGTTTGACAGATCAGCTTCTAAAATAACCTGATGATTGGATATGAAGAACAGTGTTCATGAAATGATAACAGTAGGGATTTCTGTCTTATGAGAGACAGCTGTTTAGCTGAATTTGAGCTACATACTCTAGCCTTCTCCCATCTGGTGCCCTTCCAATGCTTTAGATTACAATTTGTAATCTAAAACATCTGGAGAACACTAAGTTGGAGAAGGTGGCTATACACACTTACTTGAGAGTAAGCCCCACTGAACCTATTAGGACTTACGAAGAATCTCAAGAAGTGTTAGCTTAACAGGTTGGTTTTTTTAGGATTTTTAATTCTGGATAATATGATAAACCACTCCCCAGTGTTGTGTTATCAGTGGAGGGTGGTTGAACATTGAACTATGGGCTATTGTTAAAATGTAGGTTATTGTGTCTGGACACTAACACTGGCCATACTTAAAAACCAACATTTGTTAACCACAAACAGATTTAAATAAAAACTCCAAAATTTGTCTTTTTTTGGCTGTGGGGTTTGTTAGTGCAGCTTTGTCAAGAGAACACAGTTCAACAATCTATAGTCCAGTGACAAGCCACACTCAATGCTTGAGTGTGTTGTATTGTGTTGTCTGAACTTAATGATCTGCTCTTACTACTTAAAGGAACTGAATAATTATGGAAATTGGAACTGGAAGACAAGGGAGAGTAGGTCCTCAGGAGATGCTGGTGCTCTCTGCATTTGGCCTGGGAGTATGGTAGTTTTGGACAAAAAAGTTACCTGAAGTGATGTCCTCCTCCTCTTCATTCTGTTATTATAGCATATATTCTGTTCTGCTTGGAAGGAGAAAAAGAAGCATGATGGCGCAGAAAAAAATACATTTCTGGCGCTTTTTTTTCTGTAGCCTTTGGTGCACAATCTTTTGTGTGAAGTGTGGCCTGAACTATTGAAGTCTGCACAACATTTCCTCCTCTAAGACATTTACAGTCTACACACATGGATTCTAATTGTGCCACAAAATAGTCTTTCCATCCTCTTTTTTCATTTTTGCTTCATCTACAACCTGATGAAGAGCTTTTATGAACTTGAAGCTTCCTTACCTTTGTGATGGATTACTTGGTCCTAACAGTAACTGTAATTGCCTTAAAGCTATTACTTGATTTTCTCCTAGTAAACATGTGTCTACCTGGAATTTTTGTTAACTTCTGAGTTATATCTTGCTGACTGGTTGTTCTGTTAGTAGTAATATTACTTCTTCCTTTACTTGCTTGCGTTTTATGAATCAATATGAATTATGTTTTCCATTGTTCAGGCCAAGTTGAGTGTTAAAACTGTTACTCAGAGATAACATAATACTTAAATTTTGGTGGTTATGATGGTTGCAGAAAATATAGAACCTGGCAAGAGGTTTTTAAATCAGATTAACTAAGTAAAAACTGCACACGTTTCTATGTTTCAGGGAATGCTTTGTTAAGTTACATGAATATTCAGGACATAAGAAACAGCATGAGTTTTTAAAGGTTTTAGTTCCAACAGTTTCTAAAGCCCCAGAGTATTGCATCACTGATAATTAGATTTTGTCTTAGCCTTAAGTGGGTGTTCCCTTTTAATTCTCTAGTTACACAAATGGCTTACCACATGGCAGTTCACCCACATGGTTGCATTATGAGTAGCCACCTACATGGATGGCAGAAATGGGTCTTGGGAGAGATGAGAGGATTATATGCAAAAGCCACACACCATGAGATTGTTTGGGAGAGTAAAAGAGAAGAGGGTTTACCACAAAGCTTCCTTCTACTCATTATCATTATCAGCTCTCCTCCAGCAAAAAATCTTAAGTTCATTCTAAGTTGCTGCTACATCTAGATCTAAGATGATGACCCAGATGATTTATGATCTAGATATTTTCTCTTCACAACAAAGACTGAGATTAATTTGGAAGGGCTGCTATAGGTATAATGCAGAGTCACAGCCTGGATTTTAACAGTGTTAGTTCTATGAAGGTTACCACATTTTTAGTCTTGCCATGTTTTACCAGCACTAAGACTACAGTTGATGTTAAGATAAAGGCAAGGAGTCATACATCATGTACTGAAACTTGTTTTTATCATGCCTTATTAAGGTTAACAGCTGCAAGGATATAGTTTGCATCTTTTTCTCTTTATTAGTGGGAAGTCCAGTTTTAATTGTCCATATGACTTTCTTCCACAGTAGTTATGCTTTACCGCATTGAACCAGGTGTTTAACATGCCATCTTACAGTCAGATCAGATTGTTGATGCAGTACTTTAGCATGACTGGTTGGAATGGCCTGTGTGAGTAATACAGGAATCATTGCCTTCATTTCTACATTATAATATGAGTATACTACATTACAAATCTGATTCACCATATAGCTTCATGATTCATCCTACTCACTGCATAATCTCTGATTTACACTCTGATCTTTTCATTTTTTGTTTGAGGTGGAAGATTAGTAGCTTTCATTCACCCAATACAGGGACATGCTAAATGGTGGTCGTGGGCTGGGGAAATGGGGGAAATAAAAAAATGCTACCTTGTTTACCAGTGATAGAAATCATAGAATGAGATTTAACTAAGGCTGTGTGTTCTCCTGCATATTATGTCATGAGGCAGGATTCCTACTTCATGCATTGAAAAGCCACAAACCTTGCAGTGTCGTCTTCACAGTGCCAAAAGCACAAAAAAACCAGAATGAATCTCTGAGCATGCACAGAATGTTTTGTTGAACCCAATCCAGTATTCACCTCCAGGAACTCTCCTTATGAGCATGGCTGGACCCCATCCCTTCAGGAGGGGCCTTCTGAAAATGAACACACCATCTTTCTGTGCTCCAGTCCTCTAATTAGGCCACCCTTCTCTGCTGACCTGGCATCATGTCAAGAGCCAGGACTGCCTTCTCTTTGTTAGAGCAACTCCTCTGCTCTGAGTTCTCTCCTGCCAACAGTACATCTTGGTTCTTCCCAGAGGCTGCTTGCCCATCTGGGGAGACTGGCCTTGAGTTAAGCATCTCTGCTTTTTTCAGTGTCTCAGCGTGGCTGACATTTCTAGTCACCCGCTTGCTTCCCCTTCAGATTCTGATTGTGCTTCCTCTGAAGTCCAGCCAGCATTTCTTGAGCAGAATGCTTGTTTGCTTGTATAGTAGTTAGGATTGGTTTCTGAATGTTGTACCATTTCTTTTGTGTACATCCAGCAATTAGCCAAATAATGGCCTTTTTGTCCATGTTAAGTATAACGAGAAGAGATAAGAGGGCTTTTATGTCTATATACTTAAATGCAGTTTCAAAATCATTTGTGCTAACAAATTTCTGAAGACCTTATTGTAGACATCTGTGACTATTAAAAAGTATGCCTATCCAGTGGCTTATTTTGCCTGTTTTCTTTTTTTATAGGTCCAGTGAATTATGTGTCTCAGTTATAATCCTTTTCTCAATAGAAAACATGAACATTCTTTTACTGATACTGGCCTTTTATAGTAATGGTGACAATCTATTGTGCCTTTGTTCTTCATCTGGAATATTCAGAGAGCAGGCTCTGTGTTGCTACAGCATAGTACTCTTTTTGCATCTGGTGCTTCTTTCTGTGTCCTTTCATGGCTAGGCAAAGCCTTTTCACTTTCTGCAGGATTTTAATTTTTTATTGTTTCCTTTATTTTGTTTGTATTATTTTTATTCTGCTATTACTGATTTTCCAGTTTTGACTTATGTAGTAATTTGCTTGAGCTTTTAAATATTGTTCTTATAACATTTGAATAATTGAGATTTTAATCTTAATAATACATGCAAATAATCTGCACATGACTTTAGGAGCTGGGACAAGCACCTCTTTCTGCAAGAAGCTGCTCAGGGAATATTGTTTTCCTCCTTAGCTAACCTTAGTATTTTTTTTCATTTTTTTCTTCTCATGTTTACATGAGGAGTTGCTTTGCATTTAGCATTCTGTAGTTGGGCATTTTGTGCTCTTTTCACATCACAAAAGGTATCACTAAAACGTGTAGCCACTTACAGGGCTAAGGTTCCACCCACTAGTGGATAAAATCACTGTTCATTTTACATTTCTAAAGAACACAAGGTGGTGCTTAGTTGTGATGTTTGAAATTGGCTAAGGAAGCCATGCTCACAGAATGTCTTCGTTGGCTTACAGCTGTTGCATCTGGTTGTGGAAATGACAAGTCCCCCCCCCCCCCACAAGTCAGTTTCTCTACCAGCCACTCTGACCAGGTCCACCTGTAATATATTTTGTTACCCCCAGCAACCCCGGTGTGTAAAAACATAAGAAGCTGCCTTATACCAAATCATTTAATCCATATGTTTGATTGTATATTTAATCCATCTGTACAGTCCTTTGCATGTTTAGACCGAAAAAGGGCCTTCAGGTCCCAGTGCTGTTCAGCAGGCTGGCTGAGTAATGCTGGTGATCGTGGAGCTTTCTTCAATCCAAACATGTGTAGGATTGTGCATTCAGTTTTGTGTTTTTCCAACAGAGATAACCTGGTATCTGTAATCCATGCTTTGGTAATCTCAAGACTAGATTACTGCAATGCACTCTACATGGGACTGCCCTTAAATACTATTCAGAAGCTGTAGCTTGTACAAAATACAGCAACAAGATTAATAACTTGGACCAGAAGATGATAACGTATCACCAATGTCTGCTTGTATAGGTTGCCCGTATGCTTCCTCGTCTGATTCAAAGTGCTGGTTTTAACCTTAAGCCCTACATAGGTTGGGATCACAATATCTGACAGAACACCTGTCCCAATTGCAGTCTATCTAGACTCCATGGTCACAGTCTGAGGCCTATCTCTGATTGCCACCTCCAAGGGAGGTTCAGTTGGTGGCAACAAAGAGATAGGCCTTTTCAGTGGTGGCTCCACTTTTTGACCAGGCTTCCCACTGAGACATGCCTTGTACCAACTTCAATATCTTTTTGGTGGCAGTTTAAGATTTTCCTCTGTTGCAGGGCATTTAGTTCCTGCTATACTGGGGCTTTATCATCTTCTTAAACAGGTCTTATAATTTAAGCTGTTGTAGCTCTTTCATATGTGTTTTTAATTTTGTATAGTAATCTTTTTGTGATTTTTATTTTATTTATTTATTTAGAAAATTTCTAGGCCGCCCCATTCGCTGAAGCCTCGGGGCGGCTTACAAATAAATAAATTAAAATACATAAATAACAATATAAAATACATGTAACTGTATAAAATAATTTTTTAAAATGCTGTTTGTATTTTTATTTTATTTTATGTGTTAGAAATCATCAAGAGGGCTTTGGCTATTGAGTGACATAACAATTCAATAAATAAATACTTTTTAAAATGGTAGTGTGTTCTGTTATATACACAGAGTTGTTGAGGATAAGATTGAGAGCAGGAAGGCAAGAATGATGTAATCTGCTTTGAGTTCTTTTTAAGAAAAAGGCAGGATATAAATCTAAAAATTACTGCTATTAATCTTTTTACATCTTATTCAAACATTGTGATGCTTCAGTTTTGTTCTTTGTCCCCCTTTTTAATTGTGTGGTTTGGCGGGGGGGATTGTATTATACAATAAAAATAATGAAAAAATAAGTTTCTTCATACTGTCTTTCTCCTTTGTTTGTCTCCAAAATCACAATTTGCTATCCATTGTCAGTGCAGTTTCTCGAAGCTGATGTGAAAGGCCATTCCACCAGGAGCATGACTAATTTTTATGCATCTTATAGAGTAATCTCTGCTATTGTTTGGTGTAAAGCAGACACCTGGTCAATTCCATCAACTTTTGTGAAGTATTATGCTCCCAACATTAAAGCAAGGCAATTCTTCACTGCTTATTTTTTAGGGGATACCAACACCTTTCTAGCCTAGGAGCTAAAGGCCCTCCTATATGGGTCTGTGTAGAGAATATGCATAAGAAAATCACATTTATTACCTGAAACTGATGTTCTTTGAATAGTCATCTGTTTGTATGGCTGCATTATGTGATACTCCTTCAATGCCTCACTTATGTTTAAAAATATCATATTTTCCCAACAGTTGGATTAGAAGATGTGCAATTCTTCGGTACAGCACATGTGTTATATTTTCTGAGTGGCATGAAATTATGTATTATTTAAAAGCCAATGGAGTATTGTTTTGTGTGAACCAGGTCTTAGACTAACTCTCTGTTAGGTTACTGTTCTTTCATGTGTTTCAGTGGTGTGTACTTCAGAATAAAGGCACTTAGAATTAGTGTTTCTGGAAGTTAGCTACGTAATGATTTGTAAATTTATTGAACTGTAACCTTCCATGAATATATGATGTATGTTTTGCTAGGCACTGGAATTTAGTAGAAATGACATTTGGAGAAGAAATATACAGTGGCAATGGTAAAAATCACAAAAGGGAAGATATGCCTACCAGTCATTAAAAAAGATTATTAAATAGGTGACAGTATTTGAAAAAGATAGTAATTAACACCAATCTTCTGCTTTTATTTCAGTTATTTGTCATCTTCCTTGTATGAATGGAGGCCAGTGCAGTTCAAGAGATAAGTGTCAATGCCCTCCTAATTACACTGGTAAGCTTTGTCAGATCCCAGTGCAGAGTGGCAGTGCTCCAAAACTGTACCATAATCCACAGCAAGCAAGTAAGGCCGTGGGATCACATGTCATCCATTCCACGCATACTTTACCACTGACTATGCCTGGGCAGCAAGGAGTAAAAGGTAAACATTTTTCTCTCTTCTTTTTGTGGCAAGATTTCCCTGTTAGCTGTTTACTTTTTAATTTTGGATACCACCAGATATGGGCATAACATCTTTCCACATAGGCTTTGAATTCCAACCATATTTAAAGCTATCAGAATGACTGACTTCAGGCCTAGTTTTGGAATGGAAGCTGCTTTGATGGCCCGGATAAACTTTGCTGAAAGAGGGTCAGCGGTTTGTAACCCTCTTGATTCTCTTGAACCTTCTGGGGGCTTTCAGTGTCATTGACCATGGTATCCTTGTGGATTGGTTGTGTAGGAGTGGGAGGCACTGCATTGCAGTGCTTCTGCTCTTATTTCACGGCTGATTCCAGAAGGTGTGGCTGAGGGGTTGCTGCTCTTCCATAACTGGCCCTTAGCAGCTTTTGTATGAACTTTTGTAAGGCTCCCTTCTAGGTGTGGGATTAAATTTAGCAGAATCAGACTAGCATTCACAGACTTCCTCTTGTGTTCAACTCAGCCGTAGAAAGCAACCTGAGTTAAGAAGAAGTCCTTGAATGCTCACGATACAAATGTCACAGCCTTGTTTTTCATGTCAGGTTCAGCAGCACGTGGGCAGCTGCAGCTGGCATGAAAGAGGTGCACTGCTTGTACAGAGGTCACACAGAGTTCCATTCCTGATGAGCCCCACATGAACAGTATTCTTCCATGTCAGAGGCAGCAGATTATGTGAGGTGGAGGAAGGACACTCCTTGCACAGTTTGTGGGATTCAGTTCCTGGAAGCACCACACAAATGCTGGATGCAAACCGTAGTCCAGGGAGCCAAGGACCAGTTCGGAGAGCCAAAAAAGATTCCCATCCGCAAAACAGATTCTTCACACATCCCTACTCTGTTCTTTCTCCAGTTTTGTTTGCCATTAATCATGTGGGTGATACTCAGATCTATTCTTCAATTTTATCAAATCCAGTAAGGCAGTGCTTGTATTGAATCCTTACTTGGGCACATTAGTGGACTGGCTAAGGACTGATAAACTGAGACTCAGTTAGACAAGACAAAGATACTCTTAGAGGATGACCAACTAAGTGATTTATCCTGTTCTTGAGGTGGCTGCAGTTCCCCTAAAGGATTAGATTTATACTTTGTGGATGCTGTTAGACCAGTCATTGTCTTTAGAGTCACTAGTCAACTGAGTGGCACAGAACACTTTTATCAGTTTAGACTGATATTTCAACTTTGATTTTGTAGACTGAGACAGACCAGTTGCAATTACCCATGCTCTGGTAACAGCTCATCTTGATTAATGCAATGTGTTATATTTGGAGTTTCCTTTGAAAATGTCTGGAAGCTTCAGTTGATCTAAAACAGGGGTCTTAAACTCAACTTACCTGGGGGCCACTGGAAGTAGAGTCTGGGTGAGGCTAGGCTGCATCAAGTATTCCACCACCACGGTGGTGGTGGGCCGCTCATCCGGAGGCCGGCCTGGGCGCCGCCGGCACTTTGAAGGCTGCAGGGCCCCTCCCCCGTGCCCTGCCTGTCCCAGCAATTGTCCCGCGGGCCGTGAGTTTGAGACCCCTGATCTAAAATAAGGCAGCGGTATTACTAATGGGGCTGGCCAATGTGATATTATGCCAGTACTTTATGGTCTGTACTATCTGCCAGTCCACTTCTAGGCTTGATTCAAAGTGCTGGTATTAAGATAGAAAACTGAGAAAGCTTGAAGCAAAGTTACCAGAAATATCATACTGTCCTGTATGCATCCTGCCCAGATACTAAGATTGTCATCACTGACAGTCTTTAGGAATCACTGCCAAATGGGGGTGGCCACTGAAAAGAGTACCTTTTCTATTCAGAGCTTGCCAAAGAAGCTTGTCTGGTTTGGTTTGGTTTGGTTTGGTTTGGTTTTTGGCTTACATGCTCAGTTTCATTCAGAGTGGCTTAAATACAACTGGGCACCCATTCCATAATTCAGCACCACTTGTATGTTGTATTGTCTGACCCCAAGAGTGGTTGTTGGCAAGTTAAAAAACCAGCTAAAACTGATGGGCTATTTTAATAACCCATTTATTGTGGATAGTTTGTTAACCATGCCAACAACCTCCCCTTTATGACCTCAGATCGTTCATCACCTTACAAGTGCAGGTTGGGTTACAGAATAAGCACCCATTGGTGCCTGGCACATACCACAAAGTACAGACATTTAAGCCACTGTGGCTGGAAAATATTGCATAAAGTAAGACACTATGGAAGCAGTGAGCATATTCTTGTTAATTTTTATTTTTGTAGAGCTTAACAACAGATTTTCCTGCTTGGGAGTTCTCTTTATTTTTCATTCTTGGTTTTTTCCCAGTGAAATTTCCTCCTAACATTGTGAACATTCATGTGAAACATCCCCCTGAAGCTTCAGTGCAGTTTCATCAAGTTTCAAGGATTGATAGCACCTCAGCAGGACAGAAAGCCAAGCCAAAGCCCTCCCAGTCAGGACATTCCCAGGTTTATCAAAGTCTGCCATTTCAGAAGAAGATACATTCAACCTACACACAGCAGCAGCCTATTTCTCATATGTACCCTATTTCTGCTAAAACTCAGCTTGGACGATGCTTCCAGGAGACTATTGGGACACAGGTAAGATTTTTTTTTATTTTAAAAATAACTAATTAATAACTTATTAAAACCAAAGTTGGCTTGATTCGTTAGGTGTTCAGAACACCTGCTTTTACAAATGAATTAATAACAGTTAATATAGTTGCAAAAATAATAATGGTGAGTAATCTAGGTGCAAAAATATTAATCATGAGTTATCCAAATGTCCGAATTTATTGGAATTGCAAAATTAAAGTAATAGACCTGGGAAATATGAACCTTTTTCCCCTTCAGAATTGTCATTCAGTCACTGATTTTTGGAAATGAAAGCATTATGTTAATATTAACATTTATTTTTATAATATTATGGAATTATTCCCAACATAGTCCCTGTGTTCCAACCTTGAAGCTGGGAATAGGAACTCCAGTCCTATTCCCCATGCCCTGGCAACTGATACAGACCCATATGAGTTGCCCCGTAAGGTTGGGAAGTGTCCTTAGAGAGGAGTTAAATGGAAGAAGGTGAGGACACGGGAGACTTCATTTCCTCCAGGTGCCTTCCCTCTGTTTTGAGATGCTATCTCTAAATGGTCAAAAACTGCCATCTAGTGAAAACGCAAAGCAGGAGGACTGGAGAAGGGAAGACTCACAACCAATTTGGGTCACGACCAGAGTCCTGGAACGGATTAAATTCATGAGCCAAGTTTCCACTGTAATAGCTATATTCCAAATTTCTGTATACCAATCAGACAATGGGTAATCATATTTTACTTACCAATTCTTAGCTATAATTAATCTTGCTACAGTTATTAAATTTATTATTAATTCTTTATTGTTCCATCTTGGTTGGTTTTTTTAATCAAATTCTGAAACTAATGCAATTCTAGGGCATACAAGTCTATATATATTTAGACTTATTGTTGTACTACACTCTTTCAAAAGCTCTTTCCAACATTTCATTATATAGTCACATCCCCACCATATACGGAAATATGTACCCACTTCACGACCACATCTCCAACATAAATTGGAGTATTTGTTATCTATACAGTTCAACTTCACTGAAGTTAGCTACCACTTCCATATAGTTTTGTAGAAATTTTCCTTTATTCTTACCAACATACGGTTTAATATCCTCTTCCAAATATTTTCTCAGTCTTCATTACTGATATTCCTTCACAAATGTATTTCCCATGTTACTTTAAGTGAAGGTTGTACCCTTAATGAAATGTCTTGCCATTAGAAAAAAATAATAAAATGTGTAGCTACAATATCCTTTGTGATCCGCCCCGAGGCTTTGGTGCGATGGGGGTGGCATAGAAATGTTTTAAATAGATAAATAAATATTTTGAAAACTTCAAAGTGTTAGAACATACGGAGGTTAACGTACAAAGTACAAAGCTATGCAGAACAGTTTCTGATTTTTTTTTTAAAGCATCTGCATTCTGGCATAATTATTCCTCAAAAATAGATTATACCTCAGGACATTCTTTTTTTAATTAATCCTGCTAAATATTTGTGTTTACCGTTTGTTAGGATTCTTGGCCTTTTGATTATTAACAATATATTAAAAGGACAACTACAGATAATACCAGTCATTGCATAATAAACCTTTAGAACTGACAGCAAACAGAGATACTGGATTTTGGGAAGGAGACCATTCTGAATGAACAAAGCCCTGCTCTTTGCCTTTACTTATTATACCTCTTTGTCGGAGAAACACAGAACAGGGCTTGTCTTCTTAAGCAGGGGAAATAATTTGCTTGGAGATACTCTGCACGAGTATGATGCTTTCAAACCAGAAAGGCCTCTTTAGGAAGATAATGATCAAATCCTTTAATTGTGTGCTGCTATCAGTACTACGCGTAGTATCGGTGCAGTTAAGATAGCTTCACTTTTATAGGTGTATTACTTTGGAAAGATGAATCTTATTCTGGTGCAGTTGCCAGCCTTCTTTCCAGAAAGTTGTTCTGAAAAGTATGAATGAATATTTTTGACTCCTCAACTGCCCTTCCCTTCCTGTGTGAGGCTCCCTTACAGGAAATGAGTTCTGAAATTCTTCCACATTGGTTTTCAGAGCAAATTGGCGCTTTCTTTTAGTTATTCTCTTAATGTGGCTGCCTTCTCATATTTTTAAAATGTGTTTCAGTATACTATTGGATTCTTTTGTTTCTTTCTAGACGACGCTTTTTAAAACATGGTGGTTTGCCTGTTGTTTAATTTTCAAAGAATTTTTTTTTATACTTCAGATTTTCTAACACATGGGTTAGTGTTACTTCAACAAAGCACTTTCCCAAACCAGACACTGTTTTTAATGATATAACTTTACATTCTACATATGTGGGTCAAATAGGTAGCTTATGAAAAATACATAGAACAAATGCTTAAGATAATCAAATAGGCTATTATATATCAACTGATTACTGATTATCTTTAGTGTGGTAAAACCCCAAATGTGCCAGATAGCATGTCAACATCCAAACATACATCTGCAGTGATTATTTCAAAAAGCTTTATAACATAAGTTATCTTGGACCTCTTTTTCCCTGGAAAATGTCCCTGAACCCAGTTAAAATAGTCCAGAGCATAAGAATGCATAATTGCAGCTTTATGGCAATTTTGCTTTTACTTATTTTAATAAAAATATTAAGGTCAAACAGTTAAGCACCATCTCTTACTATATATGAGAGAACAAATTGGATGGACATATACATGCACTCAAACAAAGATTGCAAGTAGGGTTATCCTAGGGCATATTATTAAAGTGGATTGGTATGCATCTATTGTTCTCTAATAACAAGGCTGTATATGGAAGCAGTTCTGAGCTTGCTGCTCTGGAACCTTCTATTGCTTAAGCATTTCATTTTCAGTATATAATAATTGGTTCAGGAATTATTCTAATGGTTGTCACAGTACTTTGCCCAGAGAACAGAAGTTTAATCGTCTTTATTTTTCTTAATGTATTTTTTTCTGAACCTCAAGGCATATTTCAGGGAAATCCATCAAATCTTTCTGTACTTTGCTTTGCCATTTTAAAAGAAAATTAGAGTAAACTCAAAGTAAATTCTTATGCACCTTAGCTTTAGGAATGGGTGTTCTATGTCTCACTTAGTATCTCTACTACTCTTGGGAACCTATAGATACCATAAAGCCATGTTAATATTGGAGTGTTTATTTGTTAAAAAAAATCCTTACAGAGTAACTATCATCTATTAATTCAAACATTCTTCAAAAACGTTGAGTGTTTATGGAAACCTTTGATTGATGAGACATGCTTTTCTTTGGAGATAAGTTTTTTTGCCAAAACAGTAGATTTGGTCTTTTTCCAGGGCAGCTTCTGTTGTTCGAGAGGTAAAGCCATCTTTCCATTTAGCTCAAAGTTATGGTCCTATAGGGACATTCGTAAACCTTTTTTGTAACATTTCAACTTTCATAAAAAGTAAAGGTAAAGGTTTCCCCTTGACATTAAGTCCAGTCAAGCCTGACTCTAGGGGATGGTGCTCATCTCCGTTTCCTAGCTGAGGGAGTCAGCGTTTGTCCGCAGACAGTCTCTGTGGTCATGTGGCCGGCATGACTAAACACCGAAGTGCACGGAATGCTGTTACCTGCCCACCAAAGTGGTACCTTTTTATCTACTTGCATTTGCATGCTTTCGAACTACAAGGTTGGCAGGAGCTAGGACGGAGCAACGGGATCTCACCCCGTTGTGCAGATTTGAACCGGCGACCTTTCAATCTACCAGCCCAGCAGCACAGAGGTTTAAACCGCTGCGCCATCTACAGTCCCTCAACTTTCATGCATTTATGCTAAATGGAAAATACAGAAAGTGGTTTCTAAAAGACTGTACAATTTAACGCAGAGCTTTCCATGAAAATACTACTTTATTGTGTTTGCAGATTGCTAGCTATGATACAATCCTGACCATTATGTCCATTTTGATTGAGCATCAAGTTGTTCTAACTGCAAACACTCTGAGACTTGACCTGGACATTTTAAATGAGAATGACTGGAAAAAAAATCATATTTTTATTCTGCTTCGTCCTTGGTTTCAGATGAGTGTGGGTACTAGTAATTGAATTACTGTTTTTTGAATTCTGTTTACTAACTTTAAGGGTCTTATCCAGTCTTAGTTCTACTTGGTGTAGACCCACTAAAATGAATGGGCTGTAAATTAGAATAACATGAAAGACCACTCTATATTCTTTACTTAGGGGGCCTTGGTATTATGAAGCTTTTGAACTAGTGGAGTTCACATATCTGAGATCAGTATTTGTAAAGCTCAGAATATTAGTAAGAATTAGCACATGAGGTTATTCTTCCAAAGCAATGATTTTCAACAGTGAGAATTTATTTTTAATGTGTCAAGAAAAAGAAAAGTATAGGCGGGATGTGGATAGAGACAGAAGAGCTTAAGAAAGAAGTAGAAAACAGAGGAAATAGCATTGGATTTGCTGGAAAGTACCAGTACAAACTTTGCCATCACTCCACTATCCAACTGCTATCTCGATGCCTGTTTACGGAATACATCTGGCACAAAGCAAGCCCTGGGCTTGAAGCCAGAGTTGGCTCTCTGAAAATACCCAAAGGGGGTGGAGGGGAAATGGCAAAGAATAAAGAGGGAAAACCAGTGAGAATAATGGAGATGGCGGGAAAACTTGTTTTGAATATTTTATTCTATTAATTCCAGATTGACAGTCTGTGTTGTTTCAGAATTGTTTGGCATATGCTGGTAGGCCTTAAAAGCCAGGTGTTCAGGGACAAGACTGCCCTTCACACTATGTCAGAATTCATTTTGTGAGAATAATCTGCTTTCTTCTTTTAAAAGAGCTCTCTAATTCTAGTTTTCATAGGCAGATTCTAAGATCTACAATATAATAACACTTTTAGAGCAAAACATATATAAATCAATTTCTTTGGAAAATGCTTATCCTCCTTACATGGATACTTACCCAGAATTCCAAGAGGAATAACTTCTAGTAAGTGCATGTTCTCCTTTCATGACATATAATGGGGGTACATGGAGCTCATCCCGCCTGCCCCTTGAGATCAGTGGGAGAGGCCCTTCTCCAGGAACCCTCCGTGAAGGATATTAGGAGAGTAAGTACTCGGAGGAGGGCTTTCTCTGCAGTGGCGCCCCATCTATGGAATGTGCTCCCCAGAGAGGTCTGCCTGGCGCCGTCGTTATTTGTTTTTCGGCATCAGGCAAAGACCTTTTTATTCAAACGCTATTTTAATTGTTAATATTATTTATTTATTTTATTTTTCGGGCCAGGTCGACTCATATTTTATTGGTTTATACTGCTCTTATTTATTATTGTGAGTCGCCCCGAGGCTTTGGCGAAAAGGGCGGCATAGAAGCTTTCTAAATAAATAAATAAATTCCTATACTGAAAAAATTCTGCATGAGATGCCTGCTCCACACACACACGTATAGGAATGAAGTGAGTCTGGAATGACTTAGTGATTTAACTAAGTTCTGTCAGACATTATTAAAACATCCATAAAGGCTGGGCAGCTATCCATAGCATTCCATGGTTGTGAATCTATTTGTGAAACAGAGTTCAGCACTGTGGATAGCTGCTATAAAGCCCATAAGAAAAGCTGCAAAGAATAAGTGACCCCATAATCATAAGAGTCACCAGCCTACCTTGCATTAAAAGAACCCTTAACCATTTGTCAGAGAAGAATGATAAGTTTGATTAATGTAGGCCCCGTAACTACATAAGGAATGGACTTGTCATCAACATTTAGTGTTAAGGTGGGAGAATCATCCTGCTACTAGTTTAACTCTAAGGTGTTGCCTAAAGAGGCATCATAATTATTGTAGAAACAGAGGCTTTTTAAAAAGTTAACATTAACTTGATAACTTCAAAATAAGACCTAACCGGAAAATAAGCCCTAGCATGATTTTTCAGGATGCTTGTAAATATAAGCCCTACCCCAAAAATAAGCCCCAGTTAAGATCATCAGCCGGACAGACATATTTAGTACGTCTGTTGCAACACAATTCAGGATTTGTAGAGTTATGATGATATTCCAGAAGAAGAGGACATGACTGTATTTGATTAAATGTAGATTTTTGTACATGAATAAATGTAGATTGTTGTACATGAAAAAATAAGACATCACCTGAAAATAAGCCCTAATGTGACTTTTGGAGCAAAAATTAATATAAGACCCTGTCTTATTTTCGGGGAAACATAGTACTTATAGTAGCTGGATTATTTTCTTAAAATAAAATTGGGCAATTACAAAAATGTCCCTGAATGATACATCTTTTAAAAAACATTCAACTGATACGGTTTGTGCTTGTGTCTCCCTTAAACATCTACTTCAAAAATTTCCACCTATTGTAATCCTCTTGTAATCCACAATGATATGAATCAGTGTCACCAAGGTCCTTAAATGACTTAGCAATGTATTTAAATATTTATTGCTTTATTTTCCTGCCTCAAGATATTTCCCTCTGATTGACTGTACTTTTCATGATCAGAGCTCATTAAATTCAAAGGAAAGAAGAGGGAAATTTAGCTCTGGAATATTTTCACCACCTTTCTGGCTACGCTTATCTGTTTCCACTGAATTGATTACTAACAACAATATTTAAGGTACATGGTTCAAGTTTGAAACTTCCTACATGGTACCCATGGGGACCTCTCTTAGCAACCACCAGCCCCCCGTGCTTTTAATTTTCTTATTTAAAAAAAAAGTTTAATTGGGAGGTTGGCATGCTGAAAAATGAAGCTCTGTCCTCTAGCATCTTCTTTATGTGGTTTCAAAAGAGCAGCTCTGTGGTTTGAAGGCCACAGCATTCTTTCAAAATGGGCACACTGTCCTGAAAGGTCAGGAATCCCTCACTTAATTATTCTAGCCTTAAAATTTAATTTGGAAGTTTGTGCAATCTTCTAGATACTTTGTTTTTCCAGATTGTGAGAAAAATTACAAAGACAATCAAGCTCAATTTATCTAACATCTTATTTTAGAGTTGAATGGTGCCTTTCGCCAAAGGATGATTTTATTTTCTTAACACATGTCACATTAGATTTTATACAACTGGTGAGGCCATCTCTTTCCCCTCAACTGGTGGGGCTGTTAAATGTCTGCCTGTCCTGTCCTGGTCGGTTGGCCCATCCGTCTTTCCTTCCTTCCTTCCTTCCTTCCTTAATTAATTAATTAATTAATTAGTTCAAATATTTGTGTCTGTTCTCATTAGTCTCCGTAGTACTACTTCACTCAGCAGTTGTCATTGTTATGTATTTTCTTGCATAGCAGATTTATGAAGTTGGCTTCATTTCTTTCAAACCTTTTATTAATTGTTCATGGGATCAGAGGTGATTTTACTGTCTGTAAACAAGACTGATAATGTAATGTGCATGTATCTGTGGAAAACCATTTTATATGTTGTAGGACCTGGTTTATCCTATGACTTCCATCCTGTATATATAACTAGGATTACAAAAGTGTTGCATTTATTTGTTTTCTCAACTGATAAATTCTATTTAAGGATGCATGTCATTCTGAAAGGAGAAGGACTGATTTAATTCATGGAGGGAATCAGGAACCAGTGGGACAGCGGTTTTCCTCAGACCTTCCAGAACAGCATAGAATATGGTGCTTGTGGCTGCAGGTAAAAGGTAGAATTGGAGAAAATCAGCACCCTGTCTGTTCCTCCAGTGCCAGTGAAACTCTGCTGAGTAGAAGTCAGGATCCAGCAAATAGTTTTGTCTAAAGTCATTAGGTACTATGTATAAGAATAATCTGAAATCTGATGTAGGTAATCTAATTTGAATATTTCCAGGCAAGACATTTGAGTGCAAGGAACCACATTGTCTAATACATTGATGGAGCTTTTTTCTTCTTTAGACATAAAAGATGACCAATTCATCCCCACCCAACCCCAATAGTCCTCCATTTAGTTGATTTAAAAAACAAAGTTTTCGCAATTTAAACAGTGTTGAGCAGGAGAATAATGACCTCACAAGAGGGAAAAAGGAGGGATAGAAACATAGAAACAGAGTGAGTCAGAAGGGGTCTCCTGGGCCATCTAGTCTGACCTCCGGCACCAGCCGGCTCTGCTCACGACATGCCCACCATGTGGACATCCTGCCTATCCTTGAACACCCGCACCAATGGGGCCTCAACGACCTCTTGTGGAAGCCCATTCCACACCCTCGGGGTCCTAACTGGCAGGAAGTACTTCCTGGCATCTAAATGGAACCTTGGCTTCCTGAGCTTTGCTCCACTAGAGCGTGTCCTGCCTTCCTCTGCAGGGGAGAACAGGTCTCTACCCATCTCTGTGTGACATCCCCGTATGTCGCCAACATATCCCCTCTGAGTCTCCTCTTCTCCAGGCTGAAGAGACCCAGTTCCCTCAGTCTTGCCTCATACCCCATCCCCTGCAAAACAGCCACCAACCTTGTGGCCCTACACTGCACTGACTCTAACCTGACTATATCCTTTCTGTAATGAGGGGCCCAAAACTGAGCACAATACTCCAGTTGCGGGCGCACCAGAGTCATGTAGAGTGGCAGTAATACCTCTCTCGATCTAGAAGCCACACTTCTGGCTATGCAACCAAGGGTGGCATTCGCCCTCTTGACCACTGCATCACACTACTGACTCATGTTTAGCCTGCAGTCAACCAGCACCCCGAGGTCCCTTTCACAAGTGCTGCTCTCCAACCACTTGTCACCTAACCTGTACTTTTGACAGCTATTCTTATGCTCCAAGTGCAAGACCTTGCACTTATCCACATTGAACGCCATCATGTTGTCTCCTGCCCACTTCCATAGTCTGTCCAGATCCTTTTGGAATTATTACTGTATAAAGGCAATACAGTAATAATTACAGTAACAGGCTATGGCTTTCCTGTTGATATGTTAGAAGACCAAGCATTCTACAGTTGATGTCCTGTGAGATACCTTCCAAAATGTCTGCCTTTGAGAAAAGGACAACCTGGTCCCTCTAAAGGGCTTCCTCTAAAGAACAGCGCTAGTCACTTTCTCTGGCCATGGTGGCTTTTCAGAGACCCCAGGCTTAGAGGCAACCAGAGGGTGAGTGATGGAAGAATTAGGATATGGGGTCATGTGTGACACAGGTGGCCAGTGGAGGAAGACAGCCAACAAGAGGCTGGGAGTGATAAGCAATGTGGAAGATAAGCTGGTGGACATGGGTGGAATTGGGGAGGGTGGCAGGGTGGTGGTGGGGAGACGTATTTGATGTCATGGATGAGGATCCCTATTAGATATCCAGGAAGGAATTGATAAATAGTTGACTAAGCACAGCCAAGTACCTTGTCCGCATCTTCAACCATTCTTTTGATTCCCTGTGACTAATGGAACATAACATTACAAGAGCCATGGTGGATCAGTCCAGTGTTCCATCTAGTCCCCCATTCTTTTCACACAGTGGCAAAACAGCTGCCCAGATAATCCCACAAGCAAATGAGTGCAGCAGCACCACAGCACCTTTCTGTTCGCATTCCTCAGCAACTAGTGTACATAGACATGATGGAGAATGTGCTAAGATAAGAGTGATATTTAGACTTATAAAACTGGCAAATGGATTTTGGAGAAGAAGCAGTGTGGGAAGGGGGATTAGACGTTGGGCAATATTTGTCCTGTCATTCTCCTCAGTTTCCATGTGGGAAGAAAGGATGCAGAGCTAGGCCTGGTAAAGATCCAAACCAACAGAGTTCCTACAGTACAGACTGTAGTGTTAAAATTATTGTCCCTGTCTAGAATAAAATGCCTATGGAGAAGACACTGAACAGAATGCACCTTGTATTGGCATTCTTCCAGTTAGCAGGCAACCCACAGATCTTTGCTGATACAAATGTGATCTGATATGTAATGTGCTCAGGGATCTATATGTTGGAGCATCTGGTGCCGCGTTAGCTCACTGCATTTAACTTGGTGCCAAAGCCAGACCAAATGTTTTTGCTTTGTTGGCACCTCATCCTAATCCACACACAGTCAAATTGCACCTGAGGAATTGAGGTTTTCGTAAGGAAACACATCTGTCGTTTCTTCTAGCACTTGTCTTTTTAAAAAATTTCTGGAAAAAAATGCAGCAACAGATTGCTGCTGCTTTTATTAAAAAAAATTAAAATCTTCTGGGACTACTCTGGCACAAATTATGCTGTTCAACAAAAAATAACCAGGAGGTGAGGCACTGGAAAGGAACCACGTGGCAGTAATGGTGCTCATATCAAGCACCACATTTGCATTTTACTATCTCTCGTTCTAGTGACTTCTGAAGCCAAGAAACAAGGTGCTTGTTGATGAGCAATGCAGCATTGACAGGCTGAGAGTGTTGACGTAGAAACTTGGAAGATGAGAAATCTGTTGTTCTTGAGCCTGGAATCTTTTAATGTTTTGCCTATATAGATTTTTATAGGAATATATACATATTCCTTGTTTTCCACAGTTTTAGGCAACAGAATGAGAGCCATTGTCAGTTTACCATGCAAAGAAGAAGTCTGATCATGGCAACAGGTTCAGTGCTCCATTGACAACATACAGGTCTAACAAGATTTCATGGTTTTGTTTGGGAAGGTGGCACACTGTTTCATATGTTAGAACTTCCTGGCTTTTGTGTGTTGCATTGGTGTTAAAAAGTGTACTTGCAGCAGCTACCCTAAGCCAAAACTAATGCAACTGTAGTCATCAGGCTGGGGTCCCCGTCGGTACCATTAAGAATATTGGTCAGCTCCGTACCTATAGTTAGAATCTTCCTGGAAGCCAGGGAGTCTGGCAGCTCAGAGCTCTACTCTGCTGAGCCTTATTAAAAGCAAGCAAACAAGCAAGTTTATGTTTCTTTTCCTTGACTCCCTCCCTATTCAGCTGCTTTTCATTTTAATTCTAATAAAAATGCCTTTATTATGACATACAATATCTTGTTATTCCTCAAAATATGTTTATAGCGTCAGTGATACAGACAATAAAGTTTGTATTGCTAATGTGTGCCCTATTAATTTTCCACATGATTAATGAGTGTTGAAATTGTTATGGGACACTTGAATGTAAGAGAAATATAATTTAATGCATGTGTCTACCATGTGTCAAGAGTTTATGCAGAAAGTGGGAAGCCCTACTATATACCATTGGTTCTATATCTTTACATCTGTTTTGTTATAATTTAGTATTTCAGTGTAGCCAGTGATGTTTAAATCAGATAATATTAATTCACGTTTCTTATTGCAGATGTTTTCATCACCAGGGGACATACAACTTATATATGTATTTCAGCTGTACTTTTGTGTGCTATTTTACGCATAGATCAGATGCGAAACTGGATGTGTTTATGTGTTTACTGTATAGGTTCTTTTCCAGAGCTTGTTATTCTTAAATGAGAAAATCCTGATTTGCGCTCTTCAGCCTACAACAGGATCATGGGATGTGCTGTTACCAGGCTTCTTCTGGTTTCATTATGGATGTAGGACAACAGGAGCTAGTGCTTTCAAAAGAGAAACGCTGCCTCAGTCTTGAAATGAGTATTTCTGCTCATTCCAAGTGCTTTGGGTACCACTGAGTTCTCATTGTACTGGCAGTGCATTCGTACAGGCATTATTGGATACTGAAAATTGTGAAGAATTTGGTTATCCCTACTGGCCTCTCTTTATCCTATCATATCTGCATTCCACCCATGCATACTAGGAACTTCCTTGTCTCATCTGAAACATGGGATATGGGCAACACATTAGACACAATCATACGTGGAAGGACCTTTGTAAATAAGTCCTTAAAAGAGAGTAGCCTGTAAAAGAAAATACTAGTCAGCTGAGATTGTTGGAATAGGTCCATCCTAAAACAGCCTTTGCATTCCTGTGCTGCATGCAGAGGAGGGATGGAGTGCTCTGTTCATCCTCCACCAGTCCACTCAGTTGTCTACACAGAATTCCATCCACTCATGTACATGCAGTTCTTTCTCACCTGAGGCTACCAGGTTAGTTTTTAAGTGCAAGATTGTTGCTGGAGATTCCCAGTGCTGATTTTTAAAACAGAAATTGCTTCAGCAAACAAGAATTTAAGTGGAAAAATGGCAGAGAAAGGGGTGCTTAAGCATTTTCCTTATAAGCATTTCTGTTCCAAATCTTTTTTATCCTTCAAGGAACTCAAGGCAACTTAACAGAATCCTTTTCTTCTCACACTTCTCTTCATAACAACACTTTGATGGTGTGTTGTGGAGGGGGACAGGGAGGGAACCTCCTGGAGATTGGTGATTTGATGAGCCACAACCTGTATGCAATAAGAGGATTATACCACCTCCCCTCCATATCTCTTTTCTAAGTTCCCTCTTCCAAACTGTGTCTCATTTTAATAAATGTTGTTTATTTAAAGCATTTCTATCCCATCTTTATCTAAAATGGATCTCAAGGTGGATAACAAACCAGAAACATAACAGCACATTAAAATACAAATCAAATATATAAACTGATTAAAATAAAATTATTCCATTATATGTTAAATCAGTCAATCCTTAAAATACTAGATGAATAAAATGGTCTTGGCCTGGTGCTGAAATTAATAAAGCACTGGGGCCAGGCACACCTCTCTGGGGAGCAGGTTCTATAGCTGGGGTACTACCACAGAAAAGGCCTTTCCCCTTTTCTGCAAGTCCTGGTGAATAGTCTTGCAGCTCTGTTCTGTACCAACTGAAGTACCCAAACCGTCTTCAAGGGTAGCCCCACATGTAGCATGTTACAGTAGTCCATTTGGGAGGTTACCAGAACATGGATAACTGCTGCTTGGCTCTGCCCATCCAGGTAAGGACATATTTGATGGACTAGCTGAAGTTGATGGAAAGTGCTCCTCACCACAGCAGTCACCTGGGATTGCAGAGATAACTCTGGGTCAAGGAGCACTCCCAATGGCTGTTTTAAAAAGCTGTGTGTGAAACGAGTTGACTGAATTGGTACAGTATACAAAAGTATTTCAGAGTCTGAATGTAACCAACTGCTCATGTTTTCCATTGCTGTTTCCCTCAGAGCTGTTACTTACTTTTCTTAGGTTTCCATGTTGCCAACAAAAGGTTCCATTTTGCACCATGCAAGGTTTTCTTCAAAAGATCAGGATTTCCTCACCATGGAAGAAATTCAAATTTACTATGAAATTTGAATTTCCCCCCTTACCAAGCACTTACCAAGAGAGGAAGAGGCACTTAGTGAGAGGCACTGTGGCCTAGTGGTTAGAGTGTTGGATTGGGACTTGGAAGATTTGGGTTCTGGCCATCACAAAGCCATAAATTTACTGGGTGACTTTTGGTCAGTCACTCACTCTCAGCCTAACCTATCACAAAAAGAGGATAAAGGGAGTAAAGGAGAAAGAGGACTATACAGGCTTCCTTGGGTTCCTTGCAAAATGAAAAGGGGCAGGAAAGAAAATGCTGTGCTGGGAGTGCTGTTAATACTTTTAAAGGTGGTACTTCTATCAAACGTGGAACTCTTTGTATTATTGGCTAGAGAAATGGGACTTCGCATAGATTTAAATATGTTTTTAAGTTATCATAAATGGAAAGAGAAGGGTGTGGGGGCTGACCCAGCAGGCTCGATGTTTTTGATGATGGATGTTATTTGTAGTTTTCTTTTTGTCTTTTTAGGATTATAATTTCAAATAAAACTTATTTAATAAAAAAAGAATACTTTCATAGGTGGTGATGTGTGGTAGAATCCTTTGGACTGACTGTATTGCTTCAGACTGCTTCTTGTGAGGTAGCCACCTGTTGCTTTCTGAGGTAGCACATGCAATGCAAGCTTTCCCTCTTCTGACAAATGTTTCAGAAGGCATTTTTGCCTCCAACAGTGCAGTGCACGGGATATCCCTTTTTGCAAGCAAAAGATTTTGCAAAAGTGCTCTGTAATTAGCACTTCTAAAAACATTGTTAAATATCTTTTACTTTAAAAAAATTTCCTTGCAAGAAGAAGAAAACTGGGATATAAATGCAGTGTAATGATAACAGTCATTGTTGTCATCATCATATTGGTGCACAGAGCTGGAGGCAGGCTTGTATGGGGTCTGGGCTTGAGAGCAGCTGTGACCACCCTGTCCCCGTCATGTTCATAAACAGGGATAGGCACTAAAGCAGTAGGCAGGCTGGGATGATCATGGTAGCAGCCACTTCTGCTGTGTGTGTATGGATGAAGAAGAGCAGGACAAAGGGCACTGGCAGGGAGGTGTATGAGCAAAGGCTCTTCTCTCAATGCTTAGGCAAATATTGAAATGGGAGCAAGAGCAGTAGAGTAAACCCAAAAAGTGTTAGGTAAATTCACATGATTCTCTATTGTGAGCCCTGTGAGGAAGCCCATACTCATCAAGAGGCACAGAAGTAGTAGAGGCATTTCTTCCTAGCTGCCCACCTGTATGGTTGCTGTATTTCCTTAGCTAGCTGCTAATGCATATGAAGAGGACTGCCCAGGGGCCCTGGAGGCAAAACAGCCCAAAGGTAGCCTCTATGATAAAGTTGGCTGAAATAGATCTGATCAGGTTATTCAGTGTCTATTTTCGTGTCTGGTGTTAGGAGAAGGGGGAAAAAAGCACACCAGAGGCAGAAACAGCTGGTGTGTGGGGGAAAGAGTGCAGGCAACAATGGGTATAAGAAGGATGAGTCAGACCTGAGCCTATGGGGATCCCTCTGCAGAAGCCATAGATTGTCAGCTTTGTTTGCTGACAGGTCACTGCTAATGCCTCATAGATTTCTAACCATGCCAGTCATTGGTAATGGAACTGCTGCCACTTTGTTAGAATCACTTACTATGGCAATCATTATATTTTAGTGGTAGATTTATCCATCTGTAATATTTAAATTTTATTTAAATATGGTATAGAATGAAGTGGTATAGGATGGTATAGAATGAAGTATGTGCAAGTAGGAACTGGCATGGAAACATGAAAATAATATGTGAACATGGTCAGCTGTAATACCTTGTAATCTACATACAGTTAACCACGCTTAACCACATCACTTCTGAAACCTCCTTCAAGGTTTGAGGGGTTTGAATAATGTCATGTTTTGTAAGATAAGTTCTACGTTTGTGGAGAGATTTTACAAACTTTTGGTAAAAAAGTAGAAGAAACGTTAATTCAGTGGTCTTCCAATTATAGTACCAACTTCCACATTATAATTTACCATTAAAAACAAAAAAATAAAAACTATTCTTAAAGTAAAATCAGATGTTTCACACTTCTATTATTTTTCTTTATGAAACACTTTTCCTTAAGAGTAGTCAAAAAATCTAATAAAGTAAAAGAATTATACTTGTCGGGAATTCCTTGGATCTCAACTTGGCTTTAGGAGCTCTTAAGCAAACAGTGTCAGAAATCTGCATGGGCATATTTACAGGAATCAATGCCCCATCTGCAAAGGTATTTGCAGCATCAGTGATCTCTACTACTAGTGAATCAAATATGCGTTAGATAACAAAACATCAAACACTGTTTTAATTGGTTGATAAAAGAAAATGCAGTGATTGTTGCTTGTTTGAGAAGAATGTTCATTGGAAGCCAAAGCAAATGCTACACACGTTCCTTTAGAAAGTCTGGAAGTACTTAAGAGTTTCTCCCCTCTTCATCAGAGGTTGTATCTGTTTATGTGCCAGTGTTGTATTGGGTGATATTCATCAGTATAACAAGCTGTAAACTAAGGAACTATGTTGTTCAGTAATTATGTTAGGCAAGGTTTAGACATTAGGTATTTAAAAATGAATGAGATACAGGTCAACACCTGCTGAGCAGTTTGCAGAACATGTAAGGATGTGTCTGCTCACCTTGGAACTGACATTATTCTGGTATGAGAAATGTGCAGTCTGAATCAGAGGTCGTGGCTTACTTCACAGACAAAACATCAGTTCATTTCAGTCATAGTCAATCATGAAATATTGCTTTATTATTGGCTATATCATAGTGTTTGAAATAAAAGCCCTGAACAGAAAGCAGCAGATGTGCCACAAAACAGCTGGAGTCTGCAGGTGCATTCTAATCCTCACAGCCAGTGTGATTTGGCACTGCTGTGAAGCTCTTGATCATACTGAGGGAACTGTCACCATCCAGCAGGGAATGGGCTATGCATGCCCTTCCCTGAACTGCCTTGGTTATGTTGAAACAGATGGAGGGGAGCATGTGTGTGTGCATGGTTCTGTCTGCCTTTTGCAGAGCTGATTACTGGTGACAGTGCTCGGCTTGGTAATAGGTTGAATGCGTTGAAATTATGCCTATATCTTTTAGAGGCAGTCAAAGACTAGATGAAGTTATTTCCCTGCTTTCTTGAACCAGAGACATGAAGTTGCTCACGAGTATACCAGTGCATGCAGTGGATCTCATGACAGGCGCACAGCCAAATCCCCTAGGACAGTCCATCACTGCAAGCACTTGGGTCTGTCATATAGCTAGTATCTCCAAAGAGCAGCAGTTCATTAGAATCAACTGAAAAAAGAGCAGTGACAATTCATTAGAAGCAGCTGAAACAAGTGCTGGAGCTCTGTTGCTCCTGTTCCACTATACTACTGCTCATAGGTTAACCCAAAGAGCAGGCTACACACTATCCAATCCCAAGTTATACAAAGGTTATATAGCTACTATGGATTTAATTTAAGAAAAGTAGAATCTGTATGCACCACATAAAATAGTTAGGGCAGTGCTCTTTTGTTAATAAATTACACCGTTTAATAGGAATGTAAGAAAAGCTATGCTGGATCAGACCAATGGTTCTGAAGCAGCACTTGGTTCACATTGTGTCCAACCAGCTGCCCACAGAATCCCTTAAACCAGGCAGGTGCAAGACCTCCTCCTGCCCAAGCTCCTCAGCAACTGGCATGCTGCCTCCAGTAGGCCTGCCACCTCTAGTAATGGAGGTAACATGGCCAGAAAAGCCAGTAGTCACTTATAGCCTCCTCATCCATGAATGTGTGCAATTCCCTTTTAAAGGCATCCATATCGGTGGCCTTCACAGCTTTCCGTGGCAGCGAATTCCACAGTTTATGCACAGTGTGAAGAAACACTTCCTGGCTTCCAGCATTATGTGAGACAGATTAAAAATGGCTCCCTCTCCACTTTCTTCACACCATGCATAAGCACCTCTGTCATGTCTCCCCTCACATCCCTTTTTTCTAGGCTAAACAGTCTGGGTTGTTGGAGCCACTCCTCAGTGGGGGAGTTGTTCCAAACCTTTGATTGTTTTAGTTGTCCTTGAGTTCCAACTCATTTTTTTAGTAAAGTGACCAGAATTGTACACAGTATTCTAAATGTAGTCTCACCAAATATTTATATAAGGGGAGAAAGATCTTGACAGTTCTATTTTCTATTCCATTCCTAATCATGCCTAACACAGAGGTTGCCTTTTTTCAGAGCAGTTGTGCACTGGGCTGACATTTTTAGTGAGCTGTCTGTCACCAAAAAGAGATCCCTTTCTTGGTCAGTCACTGCTAGCTCAGATTCCCTCAGCTTATATTGAAGTTGGGATTTTTTTGCCCCAATATACATTACTTATATTAAACTGAATTTGCCATTTTGATGCCCATTCTTGCAGCTTGGAGAGATCCCTTTGGAGCTCCTTACAGACCTTTTTTGTTTTAATCACCTTATATGGCTTGATGTCATCAGCAAACTTTGCCACTTCATTGCCTGTTCCTAATTCCAGATGGTTGAAAAACACTGGTCCTAATACAGAATCCTGTGGGACTCCACTGATGACCTCTCTCTATCTGGAGAAATTGCCATTTATTTCCACTCTCTGTCTTCAGTTTAACTAGTTAATGATTCAGAAGAGGACCACCTTTTTAATTCCATGACTGCTAAATTTGCTCAGGAGCCATTTGTGAGGAACTTTGTCAAAAGCCTTTTGGAAGTCTGGGCAAATGTCTACCAGATCACTCTTTAAACAACTCTAGTAGATAATCAGAACTTTCCCTTGCAGCAAGCATGTTGATTCTTTTTCAGTACAGCTCATTTCTGTATGCGCTTGGTGATTCTATCTTCAATAATGCTTTCAAGCAATTTACCCAGATCCAGTCTATATTCAGAAAAAGATACTGATGGCTCAGTGCTATGAGCTCTGGCACTGAGGCATCATTAGAATCTTGGGAAATTGAGGTCACAGTACTTGCACAAAATGAAAGTACATAATCACCATTACTACTTTAATTAGCATGCCTCTTTCTCACATGAATGTTCTCCCAAAATAACTTACAAGCTAAAAACAGCAATGCAAAAGCAAAAACAAAACAACCACCCACACCATGTACCAAATGTATTTCATGAATGTAATAAATAATTTAATGCAGTATGTTTCAAAACCTAGTTGAAACCTAGTTGTTGAGTTGAGAGAACGGCCCCTGTTAACTGAAATTGGAACAGCTGCTGTCCATCAGCATACTCTTACAATCTGATTCAGAATGCCTGGAACACCTTTTTGGACAGCACAGAAAGCTGAAGGGGGAGTAGAGATAGAAAATCCTGTTGCCCTGGAAGCCTTTTGATAGTATGACATTGGACTTATGCCTTAATTTAGTCTGAATATAGTCTGAATATTACAACAATTTAATGATTGATATTTCCCATTTTGTAATTAATTTAGTCAGCCAGTAACCTCAGTAATGCATTAGCCAAAGTCAACCATACTGAAACATTTCAGTGCAGTCATGTGTTAACAAATAATATAACTAGCCCCTCAAATGTTCCAAAGGGAAGAAATAGCAAACAGTAAAAATGTGGTCTGTCACATTTCCCATGCCTCTCTTTCTGGTGCAGTTCTTAAATACTTAAATACTCCAGCAGCAACAGAAAGAGGATGATGGTTGTTCTCCAGTCCTTTTCCCCACCTTGTGCTCAGGAGGTTCCTATGTCTAATTTAGTCTATTGCCTTTCAGCAGCAAAACTTACTTATTTGTTATTTGTTTTTCGGTGCCAGGCCAAGACCTTTTTATTTAAACAATATTTTAATAATTGTTAATATTATTTATTGGTTTAAATTTTTTAGCCAGGATGAATCCATATTTTATATGAACTAATCTGAATGATTATTTATGATGTTGGAAGCTGTCCCGAGGGTTATGCAAATGGGACAGCATACAAAAAATTCCAAATAAATAAATAAATAAATAATACTCAGTGTCATCAACAAGAACTTCTGTTGGCACTACCTATGAGAAAAAGTCTTCACTGCATTGTATTTTTTATACTAACATTTGTATCTCCCCAGCTAATGTGGATATTGAGTTTCCTTGTAGTTCATAACCATTAAAAAGAAAATAATTTTTTTATTTGTATGCCTCCTTAATAGTTTAGATTCTCTGGGCAACTTACAGCATAAAATGAAATACAATATATTTAAACAGTACATATTAAATAAGTTGATTAGTTAGATAGCCACCATGAAAATTCAAATTGCCAACAGCCAGTAGATAGTGAGAGAACCTTTCTAAATGGGAATTGGCTGGGTCCAGAGAAAAACTTCACAGAAAGGGGTGGATAGAAGCTGACTTTTCTGGTCCTTTCCTCTCATCAGTCCACACATACACCCTGAAAAGCATTTCCTGAGAGGCTGTACTCCTCCACTGAATGGAAAAGTCTCTGGCAGGGAAGAAATGGGGATCCCATAGAATGGGATGATACCACCTTCTGTGAGTGGGAACTCCAGTTCTAAAACCTTTATGTGACTGCTTTAACATTGGAGTTGCAAGGGTGGCACAAAGCGATCGTGATGCTAATGGGTGGTTACAGACAAGTTCAATAGATAATAAATATGGGAATATGATTTTCAACTTTAATGTTGTGAAGGAAATCCTGGAGACCCTTAGACCTTGTGGATTAATAGGATATTACTTATTCTTCTTTGTCTTTGACTTCATCTTCGTTTTCTTCATCACCGCCACCTCTTCCTCCTCCTATAATGCAAGTCTATAAAAGCTTTTCCCAGGCCATTTGGACTGTGAAAGGAGGATTTACTCTTTGTGAGATTTCGTGCAAATGATAACACTACCAGTAATGGTTTCCAGTGAGATAGCTTAAGCTTTTCCTTAGGTGTTAGAAATAAATTAAGCCTGGGATCCTTCGGGATAGTTGTCTCCACATTTTTAACAATTTTTGCGACATACATCATGCTGGAAAAGCTTTAGAATCTATTACAAGTTCAAAGACTATGGTGTACAATAGCATTTTCTTTCTGGAAGTGTATAATTGCTGTATAAAAAGTTTATCTACCCTAATTCTTAAACACCTAAATGAATAACTTGGACATAACATATGCTCCTAAAATGTCTTATGAGAAAACTTTGAAATCTACAGGAAGCATTAATACAAATAAATAAACACTGGGGGGAAATCTGTTAAAATACGTGTTCAGCATTCAACCAATATTATGTTGGGATATGCAAAGTGTATTCTGTTATGGTAGATTGAGTTCCAATCCTTTGTATGTTGGAATGCCAAATGTACTGAGCTTCAAAATATAAAGCATCATGAAGAAATAACCTTCATATCATATAGATCTGATGCTTTGTCAGAACTGTCAAACCTTTTGAAAATGCAGTTTATGTAAACTAGGGATTTTTTCTTTTTTTAAAAAAAGGTGGTATTTTACAATTGTATAAGGTTTGAGGAATAGATATACAGTAATAAAGTACATTTTCCAGTCTGAATGCTGTAACCCTTCAAATCACCTTCATGCTGCTCCCCAGCTGCAGAACAGATTTTGGTCATTTCATTGCCACGTCTTAGAGTATAAGGAAGGAAGTATGGGAGGTGATCTGGGATAGCTGGGGTGCCAATCTCCTCCCTTCCTCATCCCTCGAAGAATGTCTTCTCCAAGCTTGTGGTTTTTTCCATGCTGGCTACAGGGACAGCAGAGGCTGCTCTGAGTTTTGAGGTTGGGGATGAAACTCCTAATAATCCTACTGCTGTTTAGATGCTATCTAACAGCCAAAGGATTGTGTCGCTCAGAGCTCAAGTACCAAAACACAATCCAGATTAAAACATTTTCCTTATTGAAACTATTTTAATAGTACAAAGGAGAATGGAAGGCAAATGGACCAACATATACTTCATCTGTTAAGGTGTTCTTTATCTTATTTATTTAAACTATTTCTAGGCAATATTTAAATTGCCTTTTCCAAAGTAATTTAAATAATAAAATCTCACCCAATGATAAAACAGCAACAATTCATAAAATCAACAAATACCAATAATAAAATGCCTTGGGCAGTACTAAAATCTAAAGTCTAATTACAACTAAAGACCCAGAACAATCCAATTAAACATATTCAGAGAAAGGCTGGAAAAAGCAGTCAAGTCTTCGGGGACTTCCTGAAAGCTTGTAGTGATGAGACTGATGAACCTCGGGTGGCAACTGCTTCCAGAGGTATATAGGACCACTATGAAGGTTTGTAGGACCACATCTACATTAGGAATGTATGAGAATTAAGTTTTGCTTGGAAAACGTGTGAGCATGCTGCATTCACAATTGTGCTTGGGGCTTTGAATGTAACAACGTATCTATCCAAAATATTAACAAATTGCTGGATATGTGCTTGCATTCAGTTTGCACTTTTCCCAGTTCCGCCTTTCACAGATTTCCCTGTAGGATGAATCAGCACCATTTTGATTTAGGGAAGAAATTTGTGCCAATTTCATGCTAGGATAACTGCACTAATTTCTTGTTTTCATAGAGTGAGAAGCAATTGCAAACACAAACAGGAATGAAACATAAACAGTGACAAGTTGTTTGGAGAATCCTAGCACTCCTGAATGTTACTCATTTTCCCATTCTTACCTCTTCTATGCTTGTCCACTTAACTACTGTGAAATGTAAGCAAATGGAAAAGGCCCTCTATTGTTAAAGTGTGAGCAGGGTGATATGGGTAAAGGGATTCCTTCAAATAGCTTAATCACAAACCATTTGAAAGTGTAGAGGTACAAACAGCCTTTAAATTGGAGTCAGAAATAGGGATGCTGAGATCAGTTTAGAATCCTGTTCTCTTTCACTCTCTGGACTTCTTTTCCACACTCAGACCAGCAGAGGAAGAAGTGAACTAAGCTGAGATCACATTCTCAGGAACTCTAGTGGTCTCTTTGCACAAAGTACATTAAAAACATACTTTTTGTTGCAAAGTACATGAAGTATGTATTTTTGTGCAAAATACAAAAATATGCAATTATTTCTGAAAACTACATATATTATGTCATTCTTTCTGCAGAGTACGCAAAGCTTGCAGGCCACATGTGTGGAAACAGAATTCTATTTGCACGGGGTAGACTTAGGGGGGAGAGGAAGCAGTCCAGAGTCCAAGGAGCTAAGCTGAAGAAATCTGATGGATTCCAGCCCCTAAACCACGTTCTTCATAAATCCTTACTCAGAAAAGCACTAGTAATGAATGCTGCTAGTATAGTACAGGTGCCATACAATAGAACCACATTGATCCTGCCAAAACTCTGGCACCTGGATTCTGAACCAGCTGACATTTTCACACTGGTTTCAAAGGCAGCATATCACAGTACTCCAGCCTGGAACTTACTGAAATATAGGAAACCAAGGTAAGATCCTGCGCTTCTCCTACAGTTCAAGTCTCATAAACATGTGCCTGGTATTTCAGGGAGAGAGCACTTCCATCTAAAACCAGTTGTGAATTTCCGTCTAGAGCAGTTAGTTTCTCTACCCACAGTACCTCAGTCTTGTCTGGATTAAATCAGCTTGTTCATCCTGATTTACTCCCAACCCACTTCCAGCCAGTGGATCAAAAGTTTCACAGGAAATGAGTGTCAGAGCTGAGTATTTTCTGTACTTTGGCCAAAATTTCTGGATGACATCCCCAAGTGTTTTCATTTAGAAGTTGCAAAGCATGAGCAAACCCAAATTGTAGCACCTCACAGTCTCATGACAATGAGACCATCAGCAGCACCTTTTGAGACTCTACTCTTCAAGGATGGACTGGAACCACTATAACTCCATACCTCCGAAGTCCAACTCAGATAGATGATCCAGAATGATATCAGGATATTTTAAAGCTTTCTAGTGCTCCTGTCTATTCTTCAGTGGTCATTTGTCTTTATTATTCTGGCTTTATTTGATTCTTCTGCATCCTAAATTGTCAAGAATTAATTACCTGTTGTTTAGTAGGGAATGTTGTTTATCATTTATACATCATCTCAAATAGATAATCAAAGCAGGATTTGCTATAATACATGCCTGGTTCTCGGGATGAAAATACTTTCCATCTGCAGAATATGATAAAAAGAAACTAGAAAATTCCAAGTCTCTGGTTGGGTCACAGAAACTCTAGTGAGTAAGTCTGAGAACATTTAGTACTATCCACTCAGACAATAAAACAAATCTTCAGATTTCAGCAACTGAGACATGTGAAGTAGATGAATCAAATCCAATGTGGCTCAAAGCCTGAAGTTTCATTGGAAGTAAATTTCAAATCTATGGCTGTGGCTTTACATTTTGCATGTTTTTCTATCAAACTCAAGTTTTACTTTTGAGTGACTATTTTGAACAGTTTTTTTCAGTCCAGCAGAAAGAGATGATGGCTGGGTTTGCATAATCAGAAAAGGAAAGAAGGCATGGTGGCTTTTTGTTCATGCCCCATGTATGCCAGTCAGGTGCTGGTTCCTGTATCATCAGAGTGGCCTGTAGGAACAGCTTCCAAACTATCCTGGAATCTTAGAACAAGCCATGCATTATGAAGTGGTTTGGAAACCACCTTGGCCCTCACCCTGTCTGAGCTGGACAATGTAGATCTGGACAATTTGGGGTCAGACTAGATGGTCTGGGAGACCCCTTCTGACTCGCTCTGTTTCTATGTTTCTGTGTAGCAACCTTTGCCTAGTCAGAGTAATTATGGAAATGAAGCAGTGTGCAACTGGTTCCGATGGGGTAAGGAAAAGAAGTCACAGTGACTTCTCCAATCATGCAACTGATGTCTGTCATGTATATACAAAATACAGAAGAAAGAACATGCAATTGAAGATTCAGTAAAACAAACAATATTAGGCAGTACAAAATACTCTATTAATGTTTGTGGATGCTGCAGTAAAGAAGCAGCACCCTACAATGTACCCAATTTTAAAAGAGGCCAGAATGTTAGTATCACAGATATATTCTTTGGTCTACCTTGTCAAAGAACACAAGTAGGTGCCAAGGCATTCACTCTAGTCCTTTACCACCACAGGATACATGCTATCCAAGGAATGCATTCTACACATGTTAACCAGTCATGATCATAATATAAATAGTCTTTCAGCCATGCTCCTTTATAGGTAGTATTTGTGATGGCTCTTAAATGTCATAATTTATTTCAGTGTTTGGACTAGGATTTTAGCAGGAGGAATCAGTTGGCCAGTTTCATCTTTGTATCAAAATGATTTAAAAGTTCTTGCTCCTATCATTTTGCTCATTCATCATTGCTCAACCAGTGCCTGCTATCTTCTCTTACAAAGTGTTCAGATTATGTGGTAGTTATTCACTATTTTTTTCTATCATTGCCTACTCACAAATACTCTGTGAATGCAGATGAGACTGTCTGTTCATTAACCTTTTGGTACATCCTTCCCCCAAATATGAGATGGATCCTCCATAACAGGATCCACAGCCTTGATTTTATAGGAATTCGGCAGGGCTGTCATGGATAGGACATTTTGGAAGACTTTCATTCATAGGATTGCCCTAAATCAGAGATGACTTGATGGCATATAACAAGAACAGCAACAACATACTGCCCATCTCTCATACACCCTACTGGCTATATTTTATCTTGACTTTGCTGGGTTCTTACAGGTAACCATAGTCAATTGTGGCTTATTTATTTATCCTGAATATTCAACCACTGATCATGAGTTTTCTGTCATGAGAACCCAGCTGGTTGGGATTATGAAGTACCCCACAGTTGGAATGGTTTCCACAAGGGCTGCTGCTTATCATATCTTAAATATGCTATGGTGAGCTGTGACTTGGCTTTGAAACAGCCCCATTATTTAGAAAGTAGTCCCCATATTTGTGGGTTTCTATATTTTTTAAGTATACCTGTGCTCTTGAAACTGAATAAGACCAATGGATTCCATGTACTGTAAGGTAAAAGATAACTCCCATTTCCCATCACTGAGCTTTCTTATAGAAGGTGGGAGCCAGTGTGAGTGTTGGATTTTGGCCTGGGAAAATCCAGTTTCTAGTTGCTATTCAGCCCATGACGCTTACTGGGTGACCTTGTGCCATACACTGATTCTCAGCCTAATATACCTCACAGACTTGTTATGAGGATAATCTTGAGGTATCTTTTTAGCATGTTTTAAAATGTTCCCATCAAATATGTTAGCCAAAATTACTTTAATGTTTGCAGATTCCTAGATAAACCACACAGATCCATTTTCCCATTACAAATTACCTCAAACTCACATCAGAGTACCAAATTGTTCTCTTGTTCAGTAGAAATCAGTGACAATAATTTAAGAAGTATCATAGTATCATACAATCATACAAGATCACACCAAAGAGGTGTCCAGTCCAGCATGCTGTTTCCACTGTGGCCAGTCAGACACCTCTTGGAAAACAGGGTCAGGACATGAATGCAGTAGTCTTGTTTTGCTATGCCCCAGCTACTAGTAGTGGAAGAGATACTGCCTCTGATACTGGAGGTAATATATAGACATCATAACTTGAAGCCGTTGATAGCTTTTGACTAATTCATTTTAAAGACTTAACAGTTGGCAGCAGTACAAAGTCAATACACTTTTGGTAGCAAATTCCAGAGCTTAAGTATGAACTTTGTGAAGAAACAGAAACAGCACAAATCAGAAGGAATCTCCCAGGCCATCTAGTCTGAACCCTGGCTCCAGCCACCTCCACTCAGTACATGCCTATCATGTGCATGTTGAAGTACACTTGGTCACCGGGTTAAGAATAAGTTCTGTTCCTGAGATCATCTTTAAGTCAAATCTGTATGTAAGTAGGATCGTGTATATAAGAAGAATATAAAACACTTAAGAAACACTTCCACATACATTAAAACAGCTTAAACATAATATAGAATTTTAATAATGATGATAATAATAAAGTAACTACGTGTGTGTGTGAGAGAGAGAGAGAGAATCTTATTTATGTGTGAGGTATACAATACAGTTCTGAAAACAGTTTAGATAAAAAGATAGAAAAATAGTAAAAAGATGATTAAAGGTTAACACTTCTTGAGATAACATGAAGCCTAACATTAATAGGATGATGATGGAGATGAGACTGGTGTTAAAGAGGATGCCCCTGGTGCTGGAGAGTCAAAGTTTGATTGTGCTGCTGGAGTGGGGGTGGTTACCACTAGAGCCCCAATGACTGACGGCATCCCATCTTTCTCTGATCACTTTATTATTTGCACTTTAGTTTCCATAGTGAGTGTTTTTCCTTTCTTAAATGCATCACCTGCACTTGTACTGGATTTATGTTTTGGAGGCATGATTACAAACAAAATGCAAAGTTACAGAAGGCAACACTAACTGATCTGAAACACATTGGCTTGGATACACTAGTCTTTCATGAGTATGAAAAGCTACTGCAGTTCTGCCACTGCCGCAGAACTAGTTCTGATTTTGCTGTTCTACACTTTTTTCTCCTCTTTCCTTTCTCCCTTCCTATTCTTCCCTTCCACCCTTTTCTCACTACCTGCGGGTGCCCACTTACCACCCACAGGTGCCGACTTGTTGCTTAAGGATGAGATAGGACTTCCAGGTATGCTCTTTCGTAAGTGGGACTTCCAGGTATGCTCTTTTAAGTTGTTCTTAAAGCTGATATTTGTAACTTGGGGACTGGGTGTACTTCCTTTTATTTGAAAGACTGGACATTTGGAGACTCAAAAGAGGAGTCGCTTTTCATCAACGGCACCTTCTCAAACTAGAGGAAGGTAACTAGTGGGGTGCCACAGGGTTCAGTCTGGGGCCCAGTGCTCTTCAACATTGTTATTAATGATTTAGTTGAGGAAATTCAAGGAACAATAATCAAATTTGCATATGATACACAATTGGGCGGAATAGTGAACACCCTAGAAGACAGCATGAAGATCCAGGGTGATCCTGATAAACTTGAATGCTGTGCTGAAAGCAACAGGATGAGATTCAGTGGGGGCAAGTGCCAAGTCCTCCACCTAGGAAAAAGAAACCAAATGCATCAATACAAGTTGGGGAATACATGGATCAAGAGAACTGAAAAAATAAAAAGGCCTTGGAGTAATTGTGGACAACAGGCTAAATATGAGCCAACAATGCAATGCAGCCACCAAAATGGCAAATGCTGTTTTGGGATGCTTTAATAAAAGTATTACTTCCACATCACGAGAGGTAGTAGTTCCCCTATACTCCTAGCTAGTCAGACACCATCTGAAATACTGTGTCCAGTTCTTGGCACAGAATATTCAAGTCAAGTTGCAATATTCCAGGTATAGGCTTGATATCATGAAAATTTTCCTTACTGTCAGAGCAATACGACAGTGGAACCAGTTGCCTAGAGAAGTCGTGGGCTCTTCCACACTGGAGACATTGAAAAAGATACTAGACAGTCATCTGAGTGGAATGGTGTAAACTGATGTCCTGCAACAGCAAGGTGTTGGACCCGTTGTCCTTCATGGCTCCTTCCAACTTTACTATTTTGCGATACTTTGATTTCTCTCCTATTTACAGAACATACAGTGTGGGTCTTTGAAGTACTGAAGGAGGTGTGTTCGAACATTTTCTATCAGGTTGTTTCTGCTGCCATGAATCCTCTTTCTCCAGTAAATGGCTTCCTGTACCTCTCTATGGATAGTAAAGCAATTAATACTCCTTTTCCACATAACTTCCCGAATGCTGCTGTTGCTCGAATCAACTTAATATACACACACCCAACTTCATTTCCCTTAAAAAAACAAAACAAAGCCAATGCACAAAAAGACTAGATAATAATGTTAGGCTAAACTGCAGGGTTTGCATGTTCAATTCTTGCTCAGCAGTTCCTTCCTTCATTCATATAGGTTTAACAACACTGAGCTATTTTGAATGGCTGGTGTAATCTGTGGTGTCTCAGCCACAGTTCCCCCAGGGGAGTTTTCCCCCCTTTTGCTTCTACCTTTTTTTGGTTTGACAAACTTCTTGGCCAATCAGAGCTGCACTAAAATCAAGATTTCTCCATTGATTTTTATGGAGTCACTTCTCTTGCAGGGAAGACCTCCTCCACAAAGGACAGAAATAAGCCAGGAAGTCCCATGTCACTTCTAATCTTCATTCTTTCCGTCTAGTTTGTTGCTAGCATTGCTTCTTAAATGTAAGCCATGGCTGTGACTTCACCTATTGGCTAAAACCACCGAAAGGGAGGAATGGGCCTGTTTCGTACAAAACACTTAGGCAGAATAGGGCCTGCACATTTTGCCCTTTTTCACTGATTGCACAAAAGCTAGAGACTTTCTTCTGCCTTCCAATGAAGACTGAAAATCTAGACCAGCTATTGATACAAAGAGGAACTAGACTGATTGGCTCAAATCCAGGTAAACCCCAGCCAAAAGGGCAATATGACACTCCTAATTTAAATGTACTCTTTCTTGCTTTGGGTTTTTCAGATGTTCTAATGTATCAACATTTTGTTCAAATTAGGCTGCATTTTTTCCTCAGTGACTGGCATAATTTATTTTGAATAGGCATGAAGCCAGTCCTTTTCGTAGATGCTTTTTTGCCAAAAGTCAGTCACACTGATTACTGTTTTTAAAATGCTACAGACTTGTACCCAGGGAAAATCTGGGAGCATCTGATACTGTTGCACTGGTGAAATCTAATGGATGAGGATCTAAACCATTCCTTGGATGGGTGACCACTTAGCTCATGATACAATTGTTTAGGAATCCCATACTTCCTTGCAGGCTTTCCTTATTGTCTATTTTGTAATTGTTTGAAATTCCAAATGCCTCACCTGGTCTTTCATACTGAGAGTATTAATGCATAGGAAATTTTCATGTTAAATCCATACATCTTGGGAGATTCTGTGTGTATTCTACTGCAAATCAGAGTCTTTGTTGTGATAAATGCTGTTGATAAAAGTGCCTGTATTTTAGAGACAGCTTTGAAGTCGTTTAAGAATGTGTGCCTTCAAAGAACATATGTCTGACCCAAAACTATTCCTGGGCATACACTGTAATGTTCATCATTTTTTATTTAATCCATGCCATAATTATCAAGGCATATTGTTCAAACTCTGTAATTTGATCAGACATACATACTGAAAATCACTGTGTAAAAACATTGGTGGTACATTGTTAATAGGGACAACCTTGTTTTCATGTCATTTGAGTTAACTTACAATAGTAAAGTTTTAACTGCTAGTTATTAACATGGGTAATCAATAGCTGATATGCACAGATACTGTCTTCGATATCTCAAGATTCCTTTTGTATCAGCCCATTATTGTAAGCTGTCCTGAGTTCTTGTATAATAGGACAGCATACAAAAGCTTTTAATTAATAAATAATAAATTTCTGAGCACAAACATCATATTCACTCTATTCATTAGTTCATCTTCAGCACTTCCAAGTGAACATTCCCAGTCAATTACATTCTTGGTTATCAGATCATTTGGAAAGCATTGTGTTTGCATGCCATTTTCCTGGGAAGTCAATCCTATTGAATTAAGTGGCTCTTAACCCATGTAAATCTGTGTAGGATTGCAGCTTAAAAGATTTCTTTTTTAAAGGTGCATTCATGTAGTTTATTGTTTGTAGTTTACTCTAACACCTCACCAAGTATAGCATTCTTCAGCCTGGTGTCCTGTACATGCTCCCATCAGACCCAATAATCAAAGATAACGGGGGTTATAATAGAAAATACCTGAGGACACCATGTTGGAGAAGGGTTAGTGATTGGGAGGTTCTCATTAGTGAATAATGGACCAAAAAAGGTCAGGGGCCTTCCTACCACTAGTAAACACCAAAGCATCTCTGCTCTGGGGCAGTTGAGCTTGACTGGAGTATGTGGATTGCTGTGTCCCCTGTTTATGGTGGATGAACTGGCCCACCCATAATTCAGTAATAGTGATAATGGTGACACAGCTGTTGGTGTACTTCTTTGTATTAATATTCAGCCAGGTGAACAACTGTTGGCAATGGAGAATAGCTGTAAAGTTGGTAGGTACTTTTAACAGTGGGTAGACCATAGGTATTTTATTTATTCATTTTGCATATCTGTAAGTGTCTGTATTACTGTTTCCAGGATGGCTTACAACTAAATTAAAAACAAATTAAAACCTAAAACAAAATAAAATCAAGTAACAAGTAAAATGAAGTAAAGTAGCTGAATGACTGTTTGTCAAAATACTATTTATGCTTCTCTTCATTTCCTAATAATCCCTAGAACAGATGAATTCAGTGACCTTACTGTAAAATCCTACAATTTTTTCCTGGGTAATACTTAAAAAATATTTTATTGCCTCAGTTGTTTTTCATATTATTCACATTTGTTGAATTTCATGTTCCCAGTTACATAGCATGCAGTGATGCTTCTGGAAGTCTTCCCCAACTGTCTGGGATTTTATCGTCCTGAACAATTTTGTATCAGTAGTAAATTTGCCTTCTTTATCACACACCATTGACTTCAGATTGTTATGAATGTGTTAAATGGCACCAGTTTTTATGCATAGCCTTAAGATACACTCCTATTTACTTCTAGTATGAACACTGTCTTTCTACCCTTTTTGTTTTATATTTTACAATGAAATACATACATTTGTACTCAGAAGTAAGTCTAATTGATGTGTGCATAGGATTACAGCCTCAGTCAGTTACTAATCCATAAGAGGTTCTGATGGCCTATTTAGCTCATTATTTTGAAATGTTAGGAACCATTAGTGTAAACTTTTGAATGTTTTCAGTTTCCACTGGATCAAAAATAATGTTTTTTCAGGAATTTTTGTTTTTAAAACAATATATGATCAATATTGAATTTCTAACTGATTTTGTTTATTCCATTTTGTCCGACTGCTCCTGACTTTTTAAAAGCAAGAACAGTATGCCTTTCAAGCACTGCTGAAATGATTTATCATTTGCATTGGAAGCTTAAGGAACATTGTACATTCATAATAATCAAATTAGGAAAGTTGAATATTTTTACCATCATACCTGATATTTGAAGTTGGAAAGTTTGAGATTTTGAAAACATTATCAGGGGGTGGGGGGTGGGCAGGGGTGGTTATTGTAATAACACTGTAATAACATCCAAAATTTGTGGCTAGTAAGTTCATATTCCTTAGTGGAAAACTCCAAGTAGATCCTTTTTAATGTCTGTGTTGTGCATTTGTGGTTGTGAATTCAAAATCAAATTTTAAGCTTTTAAGTTTTGTCTCTGGCAAGTTATCCAAATAGAGGAAAGGGTGTGTTTCTCTTTGCAGTTCCAGAACAGAGCAATAAACAGAGAATAAACTTGGCAGTGAGATGAGTAACTAGAAACATTTTAATATAAAATGCAATATACAGACTGACAGGGAAGAAAATAAGATAGCACTGTTTTTTCCTTATGAGAGCAATTAAGGAGAGAAATTGTATATACTTTTAAAAGGAAATATTTGGGTTACTACATTAATGAAGAATAAACAAATTGGAAATGAACTTTCTACTTTGCTTCATTTCAAATGTTACAAGAGAAAAAGTAATTGAATAGAATCCATTTAGGCCTTCCTCTGCTTTCATTGGCCGTGAGAAAATACCTAGCCCATATGGAGATGAGTATAACAGCCCATGGTAAATCAATCACATGCATATGCTCCTGTGATGCTGTGAATTCAGCCTTGGTCAGAACCTTGCTAATGATACAATTATTCATACTAGTGTGATCCTTTGTCTCCCCCCTTCTTATAGACATATTTATGGAAACAGGGTTTTCCAGTGGACATAGCCATAACAAGCCAAATGGGAGTACCCATGATTAGATTTATAGCTCAGATTCTTGAATATTAGAATCATGAAACGAGAGCAATAATTATCACACCATGATATGATTATGCATCGTGACAGGCCACCATCAGAAAGAGTGCTGTATTAGATGGATCTTTGTCTGATGTCATCTAGAAAGATAATTCTTCTGATCTTCCAGTAATCTGGAAAAATGGGAGTGATATTAAATAAAGTGTTGTGTGAACCATTATTCATTGATTTCAACAGATACAGATGGAGAGAGTGATGCTGCAAGTGGTCCTTTCTAACACCTGTTCCTGTGTACAGAGGGCCACTGTCCATATTAATTACAAATCCTGGCCTGATTATTTTCCCACAGCTTATTTATCCTGCAGATTAGGAGGGTTTCTTTTCCTCCCCAAACCAGGATAGTATTCTTTCCCATCATAGTTGTTTTTGTAGGCATTAAACCTGTTCCAGAATTTTGCTCCAGAATCCTTGGAAGCTGACTAGTTTGTTACTACTTGTGAACTTTCATCTAGACACTTGATCTTAGCCAAAAGGCCAAGAAGCTTTCCATCAAAAGGTCTGCTATTCCTTTCTCTATGCAGGACAGAATTTGCGATTTCTGTCAGTTGCTTATGTTCGATTTTAACCAGTGAGCTCAGTGCAAACTGCCAAAATTAGTTTCTTCCATGCCATTATAATTGTAACAATTGTGGTGGCATACCATAACCCAATGTGAGCTGGATTTGCCATATAGTAAAAGGTACACATGGCGTGTTACATGCTGACATGGCTTGAACTGAATACAGACTGATCATTTTCTCATAACCAGCGTATACGATGGTAGATATGGGAGCTATTGCATTGCTTACGTAGCCCTAAAATTAGGATACCACCAGATAAAAATACTCATATACTTATCCCATTCTGAACTGAAGCTCCAGTTGCCTCTAACTAGTGGGTAAATTTTCAAGAGACGCAAATAAAAAACATCAATCTGCACTGAAAACTAGGCTTCAGGACAAAGCTTAAACTCGGTCTTCCACTGGGGCATATTAGTTCTGTCCACAGTTAAATCTGCTTTCAGTGGCACATGAACCTGAATAAGGAACCCTTCATTTGATTCACAGTAACACAGTCATCACAATAAAGTGCAGAATTCAGAACCAAATGGACAGAGTGGTTCTGACATCAGCACATTGCTGTAAGGCCTAAGACAAAGCCTTGGAAAAATAGCTACTGTAGTAATGTATGATATTAAAAGGCAACATTGTAGTTGTGGTTTGGCTCTCAGCAGCACTAACCTGAGATTTCTCAATTTTTCTAGTGTGGTAAGGCACTCCCTGGTCTTTCAAAGCAAGAAGATTGCTGTGGGACTGTGGGTACTTCCTGGGGTTTTCACAAATGTCAAAAATGTCCAAAGAAACCAGGTAAGTTGTTTGTTTGCTTGTTAGTTTTGTGTTACTTCCCACTATTTTGCATTATATGCATTATTTTTAAAAAGAATCTGTCTAAACATATGAATGGCCCTGCTTATGAGAATGTAAGGATATGAATAAAGTTTTTGGTTTTAAAATAAAAGCTGCTTTTATTTTTCAGGAAGGCAATTTGGTTTTCCAATTAGCAAAATAACAGAAGCAGTACCCAATTAAATAATTAGTATGGGGTTCATAAAGGTAGAAGAATGTTAGTTAATCAAGCACCCTGAAAAGAGGATTTTTAATCTCTTGTATTTGGCTTCAAGCTATCACGCTTTTCGGGAAAACACGTTCATATGCTTACTAATTTCCTATAAAGCTTAAAAGAAAATCATTCATCCCACACATCACCAGTAAGCACGAAGGGGAAACTGAACAAACTGTTAACACTTTTGACATTTAGCTGGTATCTGCGCCTGGTGGCTGACTCATTCACAGGATGCTGATTCAGGGTCATTTTATTCCCATGACATTTTGACGTTTTCCTTCACTGAAGTGATATTACTCGCCAGACAGTAATCAGGTCAGATGAAAGTAACCTTCCTTTGGCATCTCTTCTGGTTCCAAGTTTCATGACCTTGCCTTGATATTGAAATACTTTTATATTGTCTATTTAGCACCAAGCAGTTTCTACTAGATGATGATTGGCAACAGCATTGAAGACATTTCTGTGCATTTAAATATGCAAAGGAACCCCATGTAGCAACATAGTTTAATGTCAGGTTAACGTTGATGGCGGGTTCAAATCCTTTAAAGGGATTGAGGTATAGGTGTAGATTTTGGAAGTAAGTCTAATAGATTGGGCCTGCAACAAATTGTTTTATTTCTTATCCCTAGCAAGAGTACTCCAAGTCCGGGTTTCAGCTTGCCTTTTAGTGCTCTAAGTGGTGCACAGAGGATAACTGCACCCCGACAACCTCACTTTAGTGCTACATTCTGCTAAGAGGTTCAGGGTTGGAGCTGTGGTATGCATGCTCTCTATCCTAATGTTTCCTCCAGGTTACCAAAAACAGTCAGGGGCTCAAACAGGTCTATTCCCTCTCTCTCCACCATTTTCCTTTCTTAACACCTTCAACTCTTTATGTCTTCCCTGCCCTCAACCACATGCTAACACTACAATAGTAAACACTTTACTACTGAGTAAGCGCCATTGAACCCAGTGAGACTTTCAAGTGAATGTTTATATAATGATGCTATTAACTGCTCTCCTCACAATCTGTCCTTAGTTGCCCTTTTTCTCCTCAAGGGCAGAAGCAAGTCCACTCAAAGCACCATGGAAAGTGGGAAGTTTAGTGTCGTAGTAATCGTGAAGCCACATGTCTAGTCCATCCTCGCCCCCCCTCCCCAAAAAGGCTTGTCAGCAAACACACCCTTTTAGACATTCGGTGTGAACCTGGATGCTCCCTCTTCAAATAATTTGATATATTATTATGTGGTTCCTAGAAGTTTTCATTTCATTTACAGACTTGAAAGTTTCTGCCTAGCTAGGCAGACCCCAACATTGGTTTACTTTTGAGTGGCCCAGTTTGCTTCAAAACAGATAAGTACTCAAATATCCAGTGTTGTTAGAGGAAATAACTGGGGCATTTAACAAAACATTGCAATGCAGTGCCAGCCAGCTACTCATTCCTCCCAAGTTTTCTGGGTGTTTGTCCTCATCAGCCAGCATTCTGTGTTTTTGTCCCTGCTGATAAAAGGAAACATTTGTCAGCTTTAAATAGGTTTCAAGATTTTAAATGATGAAATTTTGTTAGCCTTGCATCAGTCATTTCTGTGTGTGAAATTTTCCTGACTTGGCATGGATTGCTCCAACAATGGTTTAGAGCAGTGTTCAAACTATAGTTTAAAGTTTATCTTTAACCACAGATTTAGATGTCGTGGCAAGCTGTGGTTAGGGTACTCTGGAACTGAAGGCTGGGTTGGGGTGTGAGGGAAGAGTGTGTGTGGACAATTGGAGAAGATTGGATCGTCCAAACGGGATCAACTGTAATTTACAAATGTGTTTCCCTTTCAAATTTAGCTTTTCCTGGATATAGCCCAGTAGTGGATTGTCCACAAGGTTACAAGAGAATTAATGCTACTTTTTGTCAAGGTAAGACAATTTCAGTGTTTGTTTTGAATAACTATTTTGAACTAAAATGAGTAGAGCACTTTTCTCTATTTGCCTAATTGGAGCATTATGATTAAATCTGATTTGGCAGTTTCATTTGTGAAATAAATAAAGTATGTTTAACAACAAGATATTGGTGCGTTGAGGAATGGAATTTCCCAAAACTTAAATGGATTATATTGCACAAAAATATAATTTGATTTTTTAAATTTTATTTTAAAATTTATAAACCATGCTTATAACCCTACATGGGCTCTCTGTGTAGTGTACAGTATAAGCCTATGTATATGTATGTGTTGTCTTTCTACTTCCAACCACAATGCTCCAGGTAGGTTACAAACATCATAGCTGGAATCTCATATACTAGAATATAATGTAATATTAGCAGAAAGGAGGAAACATAATTTGGGAGTTCACAAGCCAGAGAGTAACCAGGTGCATACTCTTATTATAATAGAGTACTTTTATCTACTCTATTAAATACTATTAGAAAATGAGCTAGAAGGATCTCATGAGTCAGCGACTACCAAAGTCTGGGTGTCACCATGAAAAAGGTTCCTTTTGTGTGCCTACAAACTGCATTTTTAATGGTGTTGGTATGAGATGAGTCTTCCCTGTTGACTTGAGTAGGCAGACAAGATCATGTGAGAAGAGATGGTCCTTTAGGCATCATGGACTTAAGCATTTACATCCTTAAAGGTTAATAATAATCACTTAAAAGTTGTATAGGAAATGGAATCCAGTGAAGGTAACATTGCAATTGTCTTTTGATCTAGATAACTGGATCTGATAGATACTGTTTGCCATATTATGAAGCATATCAAACAGAATCAGATTACTTATAAGCATGCTAAAAACAAAGTGGTGCTTTAAATATTGCTTGTAAGTTTGGGCATAATACATAAAAGGAAGCAAACTTATTCCAGATCAAATGCTGCGCTTACTGAACTGTCCAAACTATTCCATGAGCAACTTGCCACCAAACAGCAGGTATCATTTGTTTTCTTCCACTTACAGAATATTTAACTCTCTATCTTTGAAACTTATCTAAACATCTAATTGCATTAATGTTTTCTCAATCAAAAGCTTCCTCAGTTTACAAACCCTATGTGGTATCAGCATGATTAACAACCACCTTTTGATTATTTCCTTTCATTTGAGTGAACTAATGCAATGAAACAAATCTCCCAGCAATATGTCTGTGGACAACAAAGAACTGTCTGTTTGCAGATTAATTTGAACTGATTAGTACATAAGTCTGTCAGGCTAAGATTTCTTTTCTTCTTCAGAGATGTAACAAGTATCTTTCAATTGAACAATATAATGCGTATATATATACAGAGACCCCCAAAGTTGCAATAAAATCCAAACATGAGCATATTAGACCTCATAGCCTTTTTTTAAAATTCAAAGTATACTTGAAACTCTAATACTCATTCAAATGTATAATGTACTGTTTTTATTTAGAACTCTGAGTCCAAAGAAGGATTTGATTGCATTGTATTTTTCTGTGGTTTTTTTTCTTTCTTTAAAGGAAGATGGAAGGAAGAAAACATTATTTTCTTGATTTGTATTAATGAATTTGCTTAAGAAAAGGCCAAAACAAAATAACAGCTGGTAGAAGGCTTTTCCTTTTTAGAATAAAAGTATTTTGGCAGAATACCCTCCTAAAAACTGCCTGCATTTAAGAATTGAAAAAGTACCTAGATAATTGTTGTCACTGTTGTTTTTTTAAACTGGATAATGTTATTTCTCCCCTAAATTTAATTCATAAAAGTACCACTAGTTCACAGAATGCTTGGTTCAAATGATAATCATACCAGGTTAAATGTTACATTAGGCAAAGCTCCAGAATGCTTATGGGAAAAACAGTTTCTTTGATACTGCCTTTGCCAAGCACAGTTTCTTAAAAACATTTGCATCTTAAATAGCTTGCCTTCAGTTTGAGATATGGACCACCTGTGTTATTCCATTTAGATCTGCTACCTGCGCATAGAATCAGCATTAACAACTGCTAACTAAGATCAACTGACTTCTTAAGTGTAGCTAAACATCACGAGTGCAATTGTTAGAATGTAATAGCATATCTCTCAGAGAAGTTTGGAATATGTTATGTGATACATGTCCCACATAAGTGCATAAGCTTTGGGCACATGTACTCACCTTCTCCTCTCATCCACCCTGACTGCATGGAAGAGATCAGAAGCATCCTCTTCTCTTTTCAACTAAGCATATTTTAATACCTTAACTGGAATTGTAGTTAATTATTGCTAATTGAATAGACCCAAGGTCATTAACTGGAGAGTGAAGTCAACTTGTGTCAGCATTAGTTACAATAAACCAGTTTGCCTGTGTTCAGACATAACAAACTCTATTTAGTCAAAACTGCAAGCTGATGTGACCATGCTTCTCATGGCTATGCCAGAGGAGAAATAGGGAGCGCAAAGTACTTATGCACCTAATGGTTCTTCTTCACAATTTCTGTGCATAGTAGGAAGAACATTCTATCTAAAAGTGAGGAGAGCCAGTGTGGTGTAGTGGTTAAGAGCATGGGACTGGGACTCAGGGGATCTGGGTTCTAGTGCCCGCTCAGCCATGGAGCCAAATGGGTGACTTTGGGCCAGTCACAGACTCTCAGCCCAACCTACCCCACAGGGTTGTTCTTGTGGGGATAAGATGGAGGAGGAAAATGATGTAAGCTGCCTTGAGCCCTTTGTAGGAAAAAGGCAGGCTATAAATTGAAAAAAAAAAAAAAGTACCATTACTTTGTAGAATAAATATTGTTAGCAAATTTTGTAAGTTTTTAACATTTGAATTGTACTTTAATAACCAAAGGTGATAATTACTAAACTTTTGTATCAAAACAACAAGAAAATTTTCTGTCCCTTAACTAAATTATGTATTATGCATGTGAAATTCATAATTGGTTTCTTGACATTTCCACTTCAAAGTAGACATGTAAAATTATGACTTGACCATAATGGCTACCAATGCTAGGGAAGGGAATGTTCAGTTCTTCCCTTTGTGTACAGTTTTCCTGATCCAGCTCACACACATGCACATAGAAGATTATTTTTCTATGCAGGCGGGATTGACTAATATATAGTTTGTCCTCAAACTGTTGTTTGGACTGGGAGGAAGGGGGCAGAATTTGAAAAGCTTTGGTTAGTTTTCGTGTTAACTTAGATTCTGAGGCAGAAGCATGATTGTAACTCCTTATATATGCTATTTGTTTATTTATTTTGACTTGAGCACTACCATGAGTAATTAATGAGATTATAAATCCAAAAAATATAATCAGGATTATATGGCTATATATTTGAAAACAAAAAAGTCAAAAGAATCAAGTCCAACTTCAAAATATTTGCATATGCTGATAAATCACTGTATTTCAACAGAACAGAATATTCTCCTAGTGTGTGTATAAAGATTATACATACATACCTGTAGAATGACCAAGATTCAGTAGAGGAAAAGGCTCCTGTATCTTGTGTAAAAGAATAGCTTTAACTTTTTGCACGCTGCCGAGTGCCGTATGAAAACATTTGTTGTTGAAATCCTGCCTTCAACAGTGTAATTAAGAGTGTGATTTAATGTTCTCTTGATTTCATTTGAGGGGCAATAGGATACTGGGAATTTTCCCTGCAAACCTCTCCCCTTAACCCCAGACAAAGCTGTGGTATTTGAGGAGTAAATATCTGTAGGGATCAGGCTTCCCTCCCATACCTATAGCTGAAGCTCTGACCTCATAAAGAGAATGAAAGAAAATAGAAGTGAGGAGGTAGCAGGGAGAAAGGAAAGGAGAAAATCCAAAGGCCCCCCAGCTAACATCCTCACTCCTGGCAAGATAAGTATATTAGGTGGGGTCAGAGGTTCATTTAGCACAAAAATAATTTTTGGAAGACAGAGAGACTACAAAACCCTCTTCTGTTCCTCCCATTCTGAACAGTTGTTAGCAGGACATTGTATACTCTTTGTTCTGATACTGGAGGATTCCGTCAGCTGTGTGTCTGCTCTATAGGATTTGAAGAATACAATCCATTTTTGTCCTCAACAGATTGTACCCTCAGACTATTTAAGTACAGAAGTCTAGTCTTTCATCGCTTCAAGACACACTACTGGCTGGTAGTTTAATAATATGCCAATTATTGCAACTAAGAGAATGACACAGTGAGTGAGTGACATTCCCCCACCCCCAAAGCTTCCTTACTTTTAAGGACATGCTTTCCTGGCACTTCCTAGAAATTAGTTTACTTAGCAAAGGTGAGATTATCTAGGCATAGCATCCATGTTCTCTCAGTATTCTGCTGTTCTGCTTCCTGTGGAGCTTTAGTGAGGCAGTAACTGAAAAAAAGCGTTTTTTTCCTCAGAAAGCTCTCCTTGCTCTCAGCAAAAGGGGCTTTCCTGTCCCTCCCTAGGAGCTGGCAAACATGATTCTTCCAAGAAAAACTGAGGGGGCTGCATCCCACTGACACATTAGTAAAAATTCCTTCCCATTATTCTCAGGGATCCAGGACTTCATGTTTGAATCCTTCCTTGCCGTTTGCTCACAGCTTAGATATGGACATTTTCTAAAAGGGAAAGGGGGAATCTCCTTGGCATTGTTTGTGTGTGTGGTGGGGGGCATACTCAGTGATAGAGCACATGTTCTATTTAAAGGGACTGAATTCAGTTCCTGAACTTTCCAGTTAAAGCACTTCCTTAGCAAGTGTTATGGTTGGCCTGGAGTGCCCCACTTAGCCAGACTATATTGACTGCATCTTATCTAGGTCCAAGAGACAGAAACTTTCCTTTTACAAGCAGCTGCAGGTCTCTTCAGTGAAAATCTAAGTAAGGATCTCATGGATAGGACTTGGAGGGCTTTCATTCATAGGGTCACCATAAGTTGGAGATGACTTGACAGTACACAGCAGTAAAAGCAGGTCTCTGCTTAAGGGAAAGATCAGGTCACCTGATCCTGGCATTGTAATGCAGATGACTTGGCCGAGATCATTTGTAGGCCAAGCACTTCCACTTAGCCAAGCTGTTCAGTAGTAAACTGTCCAGGTGCCTGAACAATAAGAATCTGCCATAATCCATCTCAGAGCCAAGGATGAGCTGTTAGTGGACAATCAACTGACAAAAACCAGGAGATTCATAGGAAATCTTCATACAGGCATAGAGAGAGGGACCAGAGGACCTATGCTGTGCTGAGATAGGAAGCTAAGGAGAGGGACTTTCTCTTCCAGCACAGGTCCCAGGAGCAAGTCTCCCAGGAAGTAAGAGAGCTTGAGCCTGGCATATGGAGAGATCTCTCACAGTTTTGTTACTATGGGTGCACAGGTGTAGTTTTTCCCCAACCAAAGAGAAAATGACTTGATACTGGCAGTACGGGGTCTTTGCCATGGACATAGTGAATCTTCAAGGAACCAGCTAGGCCACCTAGCAAAGCACTCTACCAAATAGATGATATTTTAGCCTTTTGTTTATTCTTTCCTTCAAATTTGCTACTTTGAACTGCTAATTGCTTGTGCACTGAAACTGATTTGCCACTTAAAGCCTTTTATTGGTGTAAGCTCAGAATCTGAGCAACTTTTACCCATTCTGTACTTTTTTCTGAACCCTGGTTCCACCAAAACAGGGAATGAGGAACACTGTGTTTTTGGGCCATGCTGTGCTGTTTCAACACCCAGGTTGCTAAGTGCAACCTACAATCAAGCTGTGCTCTGCAAAGAAGCCCACCACAAAGGACGCTAGTGAGACCTTTGGTTCCCAAGGAAGCAGGAGCGCTTCGGAACTGAAGAGACTGAGTTTGTTTTACTCTTGGTGGTGGCATTGAGCACTGCTGCACCAAACATTAGTTTACTTGGCAACACAGTGACTATAGGTTCCAGGTCATTAGGGTTGGGATGAACCCTTTTAGAATCCATGCCTGTACCATTTCCAGACTTCCTCTCATGCTTGGCCTGTTCCTGCAAAGAAAGTTGACCCAAGAGGAAGTCTGCAAACTGTTGCAGAGTGCAGGCTGTGCGATCAGCAAGCTTCTGTAGGATGCAGAAGGCAGGTGCTGCAAGAAGACATGCCATACGCCATTCCCAGCAACCAACCTTCTGCTTGCTGAGCGGTAAGCACAGAAGAGCAGCACTGTTTGCGCAGTACATGGGGCAAAATTCCTGACAAATGCTCTGGAAACCCTGGACACACATACCAGAAGCTTGGCCTCAGAGCTACTGCAGAGAGGACGGAAGTCTGGGGAGCCAAGCCCAGGGAATCCAGAGGATTCCCATCCCTCATGGAGTCCTCAGATATCCCTACAAGTCACCACGACAAGTGTTGGAAAAGTCTCTGCTGGTGTCCCTGAAAAACCACTTCCAGCCAGGGTAAGAAAGTAATGGGCTAGCTAAGCAATTGTATGTATCCACACATTTAGAATAAAATAAAAGGATAGTAACATTAACACGCTTCTTTGCTTACGTTGGTTGTCTCAAGTATTTTGCACTTTGACCTGCAACTGTGATTAATAAATAGGGTTTTTTTTTTCTGTTCCCACCGCCTCACAATTTATTAAATGCCTTCCCCGTTTCCTTTCTTGAAGGAAATGCATCCTTAATATAGTTAGTACAACTATCTGATTGTTATTCATGACAAGCTTTAGTTAAGAATGAGTCACAAGTTGACTTTTCTAGTTCAGATTGTTTTCTGGGATTAAAATCAGAAACCTATTAAAATAAACTAGGTCAGCCATAAAACAAACTAGGAATTAGTGATTAGGAGCAGACTTCATGTTCGAGAATTTCTTCCCACACTTGCATGTGAATTCCCTCCTCCCACAAGTATCTTTTACCCAGCAGCCTCATACTGCATTGGGACAGGAGACAGACAGCCAAAACCTGTAAAAAGAGATGACGTTGTAGAGGTGATAAGCAATCACGCTTCATGGTCCCTTTACCACCACTGTGCCAAGCACCACCAACAAAGGAGAAAATAGGAGAGAGATCTGTTGTGAGAATGAACATTCTCAAGAGGATTGATTTTATATTAATTTAATTTACAGCATTTATATACTGCCCAGTTTGTTTTAAAAACCTAATTAGTATTAGAAACTGAGGTAAGAATTGTATGGAACAGCCTAATGTCTGTTGCCTCTTTCTTTTTTGAAATAAGGGAAGATTGAGGACCAAGCATAGTAATATAAATAATTTTTAAATAATGTTACGGGATATAGCCATTGTGATGTTTCAGCCTAATCCCAGGCTTTCTTGCAGTAGCAACTTGCTCTAACAGAAAGTTCTGTTAGACTGGAGCAGCATCTTGTCCATGTATGCATTGCTGTTATCACACAGTTAAAGCGCATTCCTATAATATCCATTCAGATGTCAGTCCTCTTGAGTTTAGTTTTAAAAAATAAATTTGAGAAACAGTTTTGCTAGCAACTGAAATAAAAATAATGATGATTGATATTATCATATTTTAGCTTTAAAATGTGGCATGAATTGTAAGAAAAAAAACTAATGTAATTTATCAGTTTAACTGTGTCATATCTGAATGTTTTAAAAACAAAAAACTGGATACTATGTCAGTTTCCCAAGTGAGAGTCAGAAGGTATTCCTCAGTGTTGGACAGATGTCCTGTGTGTGGTTTATCAGAAATGAAAGTTATTTGTAACAAGAAGGTTGCACTGATGTGACCATTCCAAGCGGTCACAAAGCATTCTGATGGTTAGGCAACCAGGTTTGCAAACAGTAGTTTGTGCTAACAGTTACTATTAATATATGCACAGATCTAATTCAAACCACAATTTGCGGTGAAACATGAGAGGGAGAAGGGAGAATTTTCCCCATGTGAGAAGGAAGGGAAAAGAGCATATGGGTCCGTTTGAATGCCTTTGTAAGAGTTTTTATTAGTATTTGAATGATTAAAAACTTCAAGAACATTTAAAAAATTAAAAGGGAGAATTAAAACAGCAAAGGGGGAACTGGATTAAAGTATAGAAGGAGCAATTCTGTGTCCTTTAGACTGCATTTGAGGGACCATAAAATAGTTCAGTTTCTGAGAGCAGGGACATTGCTCTAGCCTTGGAGCTGAGAATTGGCACTCCAATCCCTCTCTTTCCTTCATAGCCAGAAAAGAAAGAACTGCCTCCAAGATTAGAAAAGTAATCGTAAAGAAGGGTACAGGGAGGGGAAGAAACTGAGGAGACAGGGATGTGAACTGTTCTGTTGCTGCTTTGGTATGCTTCCCTTTCTCTTACGGATACTACAACAAGACTGTCAAACACTCCTGTCTGGAGGAAGATACAGTGCAGGAAGAATGGGAGGCAAAAATTGCCTCTGTTGCTCTTCCTGCTTTGTGTTGGAGGACCATAAGCCATCAAGTTCAAGGTTCTAGGGAATCACCATAGGATTATATCCTTGAAACATAATAATTAGGAGGGCAAATAATTGGAGTGAAAATATGATGCACAAGAAAAGCTGATCAACATTCTCTTATTTACCTTATTTTCACTCACATTGATACATCGCCATTTCAAATGAGGACAGGCTGCTCAAGTTTTTGATCTATTGATGTATGGAAGGTGAAGTCCAGTACTGAAGCAGCATAGCTGACTGTACTATACCTATGATCCCATGGTTTATACTCTGGTGGTAAATTCCAAATAGCAGTTATGCATCTATTTGAAATGCAGTGAGATTTCTAGGACTAAATTACAATAAAGACTTGACTCCAAGAGGGGTTTATATAATGTGGTATCTTCACATCATATGAATAATGAACCTCACATTGCCAAAATCATAGGACAGAGATAGAGATAACAATTAGTAGTGGAGATCTGGTGGCATCCAGTGAATCCAGGATATTTATTTTTTGTTGTATGTGATTCATCCTTAGTACAAGGGAGAATGTTTTGTTAGACTAGGGTGCTATTGACTATGGTTAAGGTTGCATCGGACATTCCAACACCTTACTCTACTCCCTGAGGAGTTATGATAGATCCATCTTTAATCAGTACTAGATAAACCTCTAGTATAAACAGGCTACTAGCCTTGGCAGGATTGGTAACTCAGTCAGATCTTTGAGGAACTGTGAGAGCACAGACACTTCACAGGCAGCTAGAAGGTGGTCTGGTGTGTACACTGGATCATTAATGGCTCAAGTGCTCCTGATTGCTTTTCTGTGGTGAGGCAATTAGGCAGTATTACATTTTGGTCATCAGCTGCAACATAATGGAGCTATCCTCAGGTGAATCATAAACAAGAACAGAATTCCATTATTGTGCCTACACTGTAAGAGGAGTTAGAACTATCGTATTAAGGAACAAAGATTTGAATTGCCTTGTATAATCAACATGAATGGATCTTCTGTCAGTGAGCTAAAATGGTTTCTTTCAAATGAACACCTGCAATTTAAAGCCTTGATTAGCGGGTAGTAGTACATGTTCACATAATTTGGTTCAGAATTGTAGCTTTAAGGTCCTAAACAGAAGGGTAGTTTTGATGGCCATAATTTATTTTCCATTAGATATGCAGATCACAAATAGGAGTTTCATTTCACACTTCAAATGCTGTAAAGTTTTTTCTTGGCTCTGTATCTCAATAGACTCATTAATCAACTTACCACAAGAATAAAAAGAGAAAAACTTGGAATCAAGAGCCATGCAGGCCAGTACTTTCCTAAGTGATGTGGTAAAATTAGTTTTCTATCACAGTATGTTTCCACACCGTTCAGCAGACAGCTAGTAACTTAAAGCAGATGGGATAGACAAAGAGAGAATCCCTTCCATGATCATTTTTTCCTTTTACTTTTCTATGTGGAGAATTGAAAATCAAATGTAGCGTAAGAATACTTTTTTGCATCAGGGAAATTATTATATATCTGAATATGTAGGCCTGTGAAGAAAGGCAGAAAAATCATTCATTTATGAGCTAATTTTAGTATTTATTAGACTAGACTTACATTAAACATTTTTGTCAAATTAGATTTCGACTTCCTAGATAGTCTGTTGAGGGGAAAAGAATACAACAGCTTATTGGTAAATAGATGTTAATGAATGTTAATAGGCACTTATAAAATGTGTTTCACTTTCCTACAAATCAAGGCTCTCACAGTTGCTTATAATCATAATACAATGACAAAATACGGCTCCATTATCAACAAAGACATTAAACATTAAATTAGATGAATAGCCACACTGAACCATGTAACACAAATTATTTATCATATTATCAGAGTAGTTTACATTTATTTAGTACTGTTTGATTAATACAGAGATGCCAAATGCTGAATTCATTATAGTAGAACTGTAATCAGTGTTGTGGCTGGGTGTATTCTATGAAGAATTCAGTTTTGTATAGTCAGATGGACTTTTTTTGTATGTCAGTTGAAACTGCAGTCGCAAGGGTGTGGCAACTCCATGTCTGAATTTTTAATGTCCTTATGTGTGCGAATTCTGGCAAAGGGATTTAAAGTGCAATGTTTAAGTCTCAACTTAAACAGAAAAGCAATTCCAGTTCCAGTATAAATAATTGACCAAGTTTAAATTGGATTTCAAGGAAATTAGTTTGAATTTCAGTGCTTGAATGTTCACAAAAGCTAGTCTCATAGAGTGCAGATCCTAGTCAGGATCAACATAATGAAAAAATAAGGAAAACTTTTCTTGTGTATTTGTGTACATCTACTCATAGGACAATTACTGCATGAAAAAGAATCATGGAAAGTGCTTACGTAAGATTAACTACTTTTATTTATTTATAGCTTTTATGTGCCATTTTGAGCAAAAGTTACTTTGCATCAAAGAAGAAAAAATCCTCCTTTTCTTGACTGAATTTTTTCACATTTTTTATTTTCTTAAATTATAATACATAGAAAAAAGTATTTGTCAAACAGAAAGATAGTTACATTTTTAAATATATTTTATTGCATTCTAGATTTAACTAACTCTTGCAAATTTAAAAATAGTGCAAACATTTGAGGGAATATCAGATAATTCATTTCATGTTACAATATGCTGAATATTGTTGAATATTGCTTAAGAATATTGTTCAAGAATGTTCTGGAGCATATTCCTGCTGCACTAACTATATTAGGTGCAGTCTCCTTTTGCACCATTTTACAAAATGATAGCCAGGTTAGTAAGTTCAGACAGAATTAATCTTGTGCATGGTTAGACAGAAGAGATGTCTATATATAATTTATTCGCCAGCCAGAGTGGAAGGTAGAAGACATGTTTCTGTTTAAACATGGATTGGATTGTACCTTAAGTCTGTTAGTCTATAAGGAATCACAAGATACTGGTTTTTGATGGAACAGTCACCCTGCTGGTCATCCAGTGATCTTCATGGCTGAAATCTGGTTTAATCTGGATCTCCACTATCCAAACTCCAGCATTGTATGACACGCAACTGATAAAAATATTAAGCTTGGAATGGTGTAGTGTTAATTTGGCAGGTCATGACATGGCAGTATGCTGAAGCTGGAGATATGTTACAGTGGTTGTGTCAAGTCCAGATCCTGTCAGTTCAGTCTGCAGGGTAAGGCATAGTTCTGCACCTTGGGAAAGGAAACCAAATGCACACTTACAGGATAGGAAATACTTGGCTCAACAATACTACAAGCAAGGAGGATCTTGAAATTGGTATAGATCACAAGTAGGATATGTGTCAGCAGTGGGCTGTGGCTGGGGGAAAAAAAGCTGTATTGGGCTGCATTAATAGAAGCATCACTTCCAAATCACATGAGGTACTGATCCCCCCCCCCCCCAATTCAGCACTAGTTAGGCCCCATCTTGAGTATTGTGTACAGTTCTGGTCACCACACTTGAAGAAAGTTGTAAAGAAACTGGGAAAAGTTTGGAGGCTGGAAACTGAAAGAACTGGGCATGTTTAGCCTTGAGCAGGGAGGACTGAGAGGAGATATGATAGCACTTTTCAAATACTTGAAAGGCAGTCACACAGAGGAGGGGCAGGAGATCTTCTCAATCATCCAATAGTACAGACCATGGAATAATAGGTTCAAGTTAGAGGAAGCCAGATTCTGACTAGACATCAGGAAAAAAATCCTGACTGTTATAACAGTACAGCAATAGAATCAATTCCCTTGGGAGATTTCGGGTTCTCCCACACTAGAGTCATTCAAGAGATAGCTGCTTTGTCTTGGAGTCCTGCACTGAGCAGGGGGTTGGAGTTGATGGCCTTAGAACAGGGATCTCAAACTCAACTTACCTGGGGGCCGCTGGAAATAGAGTCGGGGTGAGGCTGGGCCGCATCAAGTATTCCACCACCGCAGTGGTGGTGGGCCGCTCATCCCGCGTCTGGCCCGGACACCGCCAGCGTTTTGAAGGCCGCAGGGCCCCTCCCCCGTGCCCCACCCATCCCAGCAATTGGCCTGCAGGCCGCAAGTTTGAGACCCCTGCCTTAGAGGCCCCTTCCAAATCTACTGTTCAATTGTTCTCTGAAACCTGCATCTGATGATGTGTGCTTGGGAGGCAGAAATGAAATGAGACAGGTCAGTCACTAAAAATGGTATCCTTTTGTTGCTCAGACAGTTAAATTCTACTTCATTCTTCTAATAATTTCTCAGGCTGGCTGCAGAACAAATATGATTCAGAAAGCTTCTTATCTGGTTTGCTGCGTCACCCTGTAGTTTCCTGCTTTGGTTGGACATTGATATCACCAGATAGACTGCATCTTTTCCCTGACATCTTACAAGCTCCAGGTTCAAGATTTTCAAAAGTCTTTGAGGCTTGATGGGCAGCCAGCTATGTATAGTCATAGTACAGGCTATTAGAATTAAATATTATTTATTTATATACAGCTTGGAATTATTTACAGGCATGTAAATAATTGCCCATTTTGCAAGTAATAATTCAACAGTTTCATTTTTTTTTCTTTATTTGCACATTCTGGCTTCCATTTCTGTTGTTTGGCTCCTTTTGCAAGTCTGTCCACAAACATCAGCACAAGTCCTTTGATGGAAGCCAGGACAGCACAGTGGATAGGGAATTCATGTTGAACTTTGATGGTTGAGTTCAAGCTTGATTATACCAGAAATCCAGTGGGCAGCTCTGAACACATCACGTCTCCTCATCTCCCCCCTTGTAGAAGGGGTTAGCTCAAGTGAGGAAAAAGAAGCTAAAATGTGTTGCAACTATTTCTCCTTCAGATCATGTTTATTGCTTATATTTTATTTTATCTATTAACTAAGGAATGATTCAAACTGAAATAGTGATACTCTTGTTCTTCCAAGGAGCTCATGGTAACATATGTGATTCCTTCTTACCATTCTTTATCAACCTTGTGAAGAAGATTAGATTTAGGGATCAGTGACTATCCCATGTTCACACAATAAGAATCATAGCTGATCAAGGAAATGAATTTGAGACATGTAAGTCTAACTAATGTAATTCTGACTCTCTAGACACTATATCACATTGGCTGTCAGTATAGAGACAAAAAACTTCACATTGAACTCTTGTATGTTGGCCCTTTTAACAGGCTGAGGTTTTAAAGTGCTTTCTAAAGTTTTCCCAATAATTATCTCTGTGGTAGATCTAACTTGTAGATTCAGTATAATTGCATATCACATACTTTTATTCAGTGTCCTACCTCACATAATCAAATCTGCTTTTAAGTAGCAGATTTATTTTGCAGTTTCATTTGATAAAGATAGGAAAATTAAGTGGTGTAAAAGCTGTTGAACTATTTTTCACACAACCTTCATCATTATCCAGATTCCATTTCCAGCTGCCTTAACAGGTTGATTTCAGTATAATTTACACAGCTGGACAAAACTGCGGGTGGCCGGATATGTGTTAGGTAGGTGGCCGCTAACCACAGGGTGAATTAGTATTCATTGGATAGGAAACTTACAGGGCTCTTTGCCCAAAGTGCTGAAACAAATATTCTAAATGTTCATCTGTTTCCACACCCCCTGCTGCCCCAGAAGGCATTTAAGGTTTGTTATTAATTAGTGGATGGTTCTTTTAGGTCCACAGATAGAATTGTGTAATACAGGACAATATCAGTACAATGCTTTCCTGGTGAGCTCACTAAGAAACCACATCTGATGTACAGTTATTTTAAAAAAAGTTAAATTATGCTACCACTGACAAAACACAATCCATAAGCACCAGATAGGATCAATATTTACAGTGTCTGAGAAGTAGCATACCTAAAGGAAATGGAATTTTTAATGCCATTCTAGGCTTGTCTCCATTTCTATTCTTAACTGCTCCTGAGAAACTTGTACGTTGACACTAAAATGGCGGCAGTGTAGATAGGTTGGCTGATTTTGAGTAGAACATAATGTCAAATGTAATTTGACCCATATGTGGTGGTACAATAGATCGAATAGACCTCCTTAGTTGCACATAATCGCATACCAACTAATGGAATCTTACTGGTCTTTTCATTTGTATGTATCCTGCCCTGCCAAACATTTGCTGTCATGATACTTTGCATTGCGCTGATTCTCCATTTGAAAGGACTGGATAATAAAGATAATGCATGAGGATTAGGTATTTTCTTAGAAAACAGGACTATAGCTATAATAACTAAAACTAAATCAAATAATCAAAAACTTACTTGACTGGGGGATCCTGGGGAGGATCTGGAAGTAGCTGTCTCCATAAAACCCTGCTTTTCAGTTTCTGTAAGACATCTGACTTGCCACTAGTGGAATGGAATGTTGAATTGGGTAGAACTTTGGTCTGATCCACCAGGCACTTCTCATTGGCATGTTAGCAATGTTTGTGAGCTTCCAACATGTTTCCAGGTATTTCCTTCTGCAGCTTGGAATCTGCTCTTTGGAAAACAAATTATCTTTAAGGAAGGGCTACTATAGTTGTGCCTGTCTTGTTCCTGTTCCAGTTTGAAATGATGGTCCAATATTCCTCCAATGCCATTAGCATGTTTGTTTGTTTGTTCATTTCCTTTCTATGCCTCCTTATAACCTAATGGTTTTCTGGGCGGGTTACAAATGCTAAACAGCATAAAAACATTGATAAAATACAGTAAAACAATTGATAATCCAATAAAATAGATAAAACAATATAATAGTAAATAACATTACAAAATAAAATATATGTACATAAACCAATAAGCACAGCCAATAAATTAACCAAAATTAAAATAAATAATCCATAACAAAATATAAAATATTAAATTTAATTAATTAACCAAAAGCTTGTTTAAATAAAAAAAGTTTCCACCTAGTGTCTTAAAGAAAGAAGAGTTGGTGCCAGCTGTATATCCCTGAGGAGTGAATTCCAGATTCTAGGAACTATAGCTGAGAATGCCCTCCTCCTGGCCCTTTCCTCTTTGATCTCACCAGGGGAGGGCATTCGGAAGAGGACTTTATTCTGTAGTAGTTGTACTACGGGCACACTGCCTTGGTCTCCTTAGCTTTAGGGATTTGCCAGCTTATGTACTAAAGCTGTATTGTTGGCACACCTCTACAGGATTCCTATTCCTACCTCAGTTGTTCTGTGTGACCCATAGGTGTGATGGTATTCCCTGTGCAACCTCTTGACACAGTGAACTGATTCAGACACTTATCTGTAAAAGATCCTATTCTTGTGACTGAAGATGGATTCACATGTTATGTGTGAAGTGGACAATACGCATGCACACATTACACGTAGTCACATTAGGTGAATATGACATTAGGACAACACACACACACACACACACACACAGAGAGAGAGAGACTAGGTGAATTGCAGATCTCCTTCTCGCCTGAGTTGCATATTATGTTATGAGCATGGCCAGGAGCAAATATGCCTAATCTTTGTGGAGACAGAATGTTCTTCTTGGGTTAATGTTTGAACTAGGCCAAGGATAGTTACACACTGTGATGTTATATCTCAGAGCAATTAGAATTTGATCAGGTTGAAGTGGCTACACTGATAAAGCTAAAAGGTTTGTGGGCTCCTCATAGCATACAATACTTTCAAAGTTGCTATTTCAAATCATAATATCCAGCTATATTGGAGAAATTTTCCCACTGTATAGGAATGTTTTATTGGAGACCACCCACTGTTAAATGAACCCAATACAGCACTGGAGAAATGCACTGTATCCCTTCCTAGTTTGGGAAAATTGCTGTCCTTGAAAGCACTTCTGAATCTACTTCTTTCCAGACCATCAAAAAACTGCTTTGCCAAGTCTTTGATGTATCGTATTCTCCCATCCCTCAAGTTCATGCTTTGGAACTGACTGTCAGGCTTTGCATAAACTCATCTTCATAAATGTAATGCAAACCAGAAGAAGATGGATTTACAAACTTAGAAAATAGTGGTTAAGCTTGATTGTTAAAAGCATCTTGAATATTCCTGTTGAAAAGTATAATGTAAGTGGACAAATATGCAGTAACAACAAAAGAGAATAGCTTTACTGTTGATTTTTCAGATGTTAAGCTATAATCCACAAACTGACTTATTTTATTATTTTATTTGCTGCTCTTTGATCTCAGGGAATACGCTTACCTTTGAGATACAAATCTATAATATGCAGATAAGATTACTGAATACTTTACAGATCTTATGTAAATAATAGATGTGTAGCACTTAGAATACTGTCAGCTGCTAAGCTATTATTATTACTCTTTTTGTAATAACCAGCATGCATAGTATTTTGCAATGACAATGCAGTATACATTAGACATAGGAAGGACAAGAGAATTTAGGGAGGGTGGTAGAGGCTGGAGAAATAATATGCATTTATTTCAGTTTCATATGTTTGTTCTCAGGTTCAACAGGGAATGAAAACTAAGAGTTTGTGGCAAGAGCTTTGCAGAATCATGAAGGATGAAAGGGAAAGTGGACAGTCTCAAGGAGAAAAGGGAAAAACAGCAAGGAGGAACCATTATTGCACCCGTAGCCCCCCACTCCCCACCAGTGCAAAAAGAACCCAGCCCTTCCTAGAACAGCCCTGGAAATAAGTCAAAACTCTAGTTTCCAGAACAGGACAGGGCAGCAGCACTCTCTTCTACAACTTCTACCTACCTGTTCCTTTCCGTAAACAAGTGTTTGGCTCATTTCCAAGGTTCCTGTGTTATGGCATAAATAGGTCCCACTGGTATGTGGGCAACAGTAAATGTTGGCCTTTGTTGCATGCCATCTGGAACTCAATGAAACTACGTTGGGACTATTGCTTTAAATACATTCAAAGCTCACTTCACCCAGTCAGTAACAACATACTTGAATCCTGATATGGATTAGGTCATCTAACGGAGCAGACAAGAAGGGGTGATCTCTGGCTTATATTATTTACCTTATAGAATATTTTTAACCACCAAGAGGGCGAAAATGGATTTTCTGTCTCAGAAAGTGATGTGTGTTAGTGTTCCCTTTTTGGGGAGAAAAAAGAGTAAACCCTTAGAAGAAGGAGCAGACTCAGAAACATTTGTGTTTTCTATTGAAAAATCATCCACTCCCACAAGAAGTGGGCACAAAGTATATACAGATTATACACATAATACGTATACAGCCTAATGTCTAGTGTTAGGTGCTTACAAAAAGTTGCTTATATGGAGTTTCTTATATTGATCAATTTTATAACTGACACCAGTTGTGTTTCCTTTCAGACATTAATGAATGCCAGTTGCAAGGGGTATGCCCTAATGGTGAGTGTTTGAATACCATGGGCAGCTATAGGTGTACCTGCAAAATGGGATTTGTGCCAGACCCTACTTTTTCCAGATGCATTCGTAAGTAACAGAAACAATAAATGACTTTTAGTTGTGTGTGTGTGTTTGTACTTTTCTCCTGTAGCACATAATGGAGGGAAGTTAATCCCTGTTATAAATGTTTTTGCAGTTGTGATTCTAATTGTGAGAACTTTCACCATTCACCATTTAATATTACTTTAATTCTTTAATGGAAAGCTGTCCTTTTAAATTAGAATTGTGCAACAAATGAGTCATAAAGCCTATTTCCTGAAACATGACACAAATAAATGCATTTCAGTGAATACACTGGCACAAAGGCTTCAAAAAAGCCATATTGTTCCTTCTAACTCTAAAGTCACTATGTGAAATGTATTTTATCTTCTCCTTTTAGTTGGCTAATTCAGCCCACAGATTTTCAACAGGGTCTGATGAATGAAAATAAAGTCCAGTCTATTGAACTATTTAACTATGTTCTCATGTATTTCTGACCCTTACATTCCTTAAACTTTTTGTCAGCACGTTCACATTCATAGATTCAACAAGATACACAAAATCTTTTCTAGCTCAGCTATTCATATGAGGTGGATGTTAGTGATTAGCCATTATTGCTGATCTGACTGCTATTTTAAATTATTCTTCTACTGTAGATATGGCCAATGCCAAATGCTGCACATTTGCAGTATAAATATACATGTGTTTGCTCAGAAATAGGGCCAGCTATGTTCAGTTCAGCTTCCTAGATAAGTGTGCACAGAACTATGAACATCTTTTAAAGTGAGAAACAGAAGACTCATCTCTCATACGCAGAACTTCACAGGTATGCTGTCCAAGTAAGCACCCGAGATAATCACAGCCTGAATCCCAGTTTGGATGGAGCCGAATGCTAAATATTATTAACTTTGCCTTTGTCAGTTAAGGAAATGCTGGGTTTCCCTAGTTATCTTCCATCATCAACAGGCGCCCAATCTATGGAATGCGCTCTCCAGAGAGGTCTGCCTGGCACCATCGTTATTTGTTTTTCGGAGCCAGGCGAAGACCTTTTTATTCAAATGTTATTTTAAGTGTTAATATTATTTATTCATTTTATTCTTTGGCCAGGGCAACTTAATTTATATTGTTAATTTATATTGTTAATTTATACTATTTTGAAGTTTATTTATGGTTGTGAGCCGCCCCGAGGCGTCGGCAAATGAGGCGGCATAGAAGTCTCCTAAATAAATAAATAAATAAATAATATTATCAAGTCCTATGTACTTACACTTGTTCTTTGAGAATTATTCCTTATGTAGCCACATGCAGCAGGACAAATAAACTTATAAAGTGGGGAGGGAATTAACAGGTGAATTGTTCCCAATGTTTTCCTATGCACTGAATTCCAACCACCTCAGACATATATTTGCATGAATAAATATCAAATGTGCACAAAGTTATCACTGATCGGTATTTCCATTGTACTGGTGCTTTTTTCCATCTGTCACAATCATGGAAATTGCAGCTGGTCATTCACATCTTTGATCATTCAGTTTCTTTATTTTGGCAATACAAATACATGCTCAATAACGCATACAAAAATTCTAGCACAAATTATAAAACAGTCTGCAAAGATCTTGAAGACAATGCAGTAATTACTAGAAGCCAGCAGGGATTTCTCAAGAATAAATCCGGTCAGACTACTCTGATTTCATTTTTTGACCAGATAGCTTCCCAAATGGGAATGTTGTGGACATTATCTAGACTTTATGGATTAGATGGATCCATAATTGGCTTCAAAATTGGACTGAAAGAGTGCTCATCAGTGGCACATTCTCAAATTGGGAAGAGGTGACAAGTAGGATGCCACAGGGTTCTCTCCTGGAACCAGTACTCTTCAACTTTTTAGTTAATGTTTTAGATGAGGAAGTCCGGGGGGGGGGGGGGGAAATTTACAGATGACACAATGCTGGGTGGAGTAGCAAATACCCTGGAAGACTGAAATAAGATACAGGGTGATCTTGATAGGTTAGAACATTGGGCAGAGAATAGAATGAAATTCAGTAGGGACAAATGCCAAGTCCTGCACTTAGGAATGAGAAACCAAATGCATTGCTACAAAATAGGGAGTCCTTTGCTCAACAATCCTGCAAATGAGAAGGATATTGGGGTTGTTGTAGATCACATGCTAAATAAGAACCAACAATGTGATGTAGCCACAAAAATTATCATTTACAAGGCAAGCTAAGTACAAGTTCTCCCATACTCAACACTAGTCAGACCTCACCTGGAGTACTGTGTCTTGTTCTGGGCCCCTAAGTTTAAGAAAGAAACAGAAAAGCTAGAAAGGGCACAGAGGGGTGCGACAAAGATGATTCAGGGACTGGAGGCAAAGCCCTATGAGGAAAGAATTAAAGAACTAAGCATGTTCAGCCTCAAGAAGAGAAGACTGAGGGGTGATACATTAGTACTCATTAGTGCCTGAAAAGCTGTCACAAAAAGGAAGGGCAAGATCTCTCATTCCTTCATTCCAGAGTGCAGGAATAATGGACTTAAGTTAAAAGAAACCAGATTTAGACTAGACACCAGGAAGAATTTCCTCACAGTTGGAGCAGTATGGCAATGGAACTTATTACTTGGGGAAGTTGTGGACTCTCTCCCGCTGGAAATATTAAAAAAACATCTGGACAGTCATCTGAATGGGATGGTGTAACTTAGTGTCGTACAATACAGGGTTGGACCCAGTGGCCTTCTCACCCCTTCCAACTCTACTATTCTATTATTCTATGGTTGGAACTTCTTTTGTGGAGAAAAAATAAGCACTGAATTGGCTTTTGCTTGAATCTGGGGAGGCGGAACCAGGAGCAAGATGCTTGATGTATAATGATTCCCAAGTGGGCTAAGCAGCAATTTCCTTCAGAACTTTGGTTAAGTGCGAGCATTTGGCTGAATCAAGTGGTGGAAATAAAATGAGTATTAAGCAGAAAAGAGAAAGAAAGACAGACAGACAGAAAAAATAGCAAAAGAAAGAAAATACAGGATAATTGATTAGCAAAGACTAAAAATTACTTTACAGTCTTAGAAACCAATGCACAAATGAAAATAAAGAATCTTAAATTGATTGAGAATGGTAGAAGTAGCTGAGAGAACAGTGATATCCTAGCACCTGCAAAAAACACTACATAGACACTACATATTTCTTTTTGCAAGTGATGTAAGGCTGCTGCCATCTGGCTTCTGAAATCAATAGAACAATAGACTATAACAAATATTCTGTAAAGTTATACTAAAAAAAATGTTGATTAATTTATGTCTTAGCCTGTCCATCATATGGCTATTGATGATCCTTTTGTTTTGAGTCCCCCCCCCCAAAAAATATCACTTATGGGCCACCACCACAAACTGATCCTCACCTTAACGTTCCCAGCTATCTAATTGTGCAAGGAAATTCTAAGCCCTATTGCTAAGCCCTAGCACCACAGCTCAAGGGGAAAAAATGCAAAGAAGATTCTCCGAAACATCTTATCCCAGTACCCAGAAAACACAAAACAGGCTATTTCACATGTAATGGTAAGCTGTGGTGTGTTTTGTTAAAATCTGTCTTGCTGTTGTATCCAAAGCCACCCTGGCAAACCATGGTTTGTTAACTACAAACCTCAAAAAAGGGTTTTTTTGTGTCTTGGTATTGACTTATGATGTCTGGTTTGTTGGTAAGAAAGGCTGCTCATGATGTCTGAATCCAGAACAATGAAGTACCCTTCTCTAGTTTGCACTTTGGTCCACCCTGAAAAAGAGGCACCTGACAAGACCAGCCTGAAAATAATATATCTGTTATGTGCAAATGCAGCCAACTTAAGAAGGTCTTGTGAATATCAGAACAACTGTGCATGTGTTGAAAGTTTTAATCAGAGATTATGTTTTTAAAACAACACAAACACCCAAATATATAAGAAAAAGAAGGTAGAGAAATAACAAGGGAGGACAGCAATGATACAGAATTTCAAATAAAAATCATTACAGTCAGTCTTCAGTAGCATCTTGAATCTTGGGTCTCAGAATAAATGCAAAATTAGCATAGAAGATGGTCTGAGAAATCACAATTTGGTTTCCTGTTTAGATGGTGCAAGAACCAGCTAGAATGAGAGAATTTAATATATATGTGGGAATCTGAGGTCAATACAAGCCATCTCCTTAATGGAGTCAGGCTTTGCCTAATGTACATTAAGCTCCATTGCTGATGTCTAGCCAGCCAATTGGAAGAACATGCAGAGGCTATATCTCTCCTCTAGTCACTTTGAACTGATATGTCAGAAGAATTGGCAGGTTCCAATTAGGAGCAACATTTTGAAAAATATATTAACTTTTGGATGCATGGGGATGTAGGCTTACTCACCTTTCAGAGGGGTTCCAGAACTCAAGATGCTCTAGATGCCTATGTTTAGCTAGATCAAAATGTAACATTTGGTTGTTAACATATTTTTCTCCCATGTTATTGTATAGTTAAGGGTATGTCCTCCTTTAAAGTGCCAAAAATTGAAACCAGTTAGAGGATTTATAGCCCAGTCCTACACAGAACTGTTCTGAAGTAAGTCACATTGAGTGCAGTGATGCTACTCCCAGATGCATGAATTTAAGGATTGCAGCTTCTGAGGAATCAAGATGTGTAAGAACTAACCTATTTAATCCCATACCTTTATTCCACCCCAACATCCATATTCTATTCCTTATTAGAAGCATTTTTTAACCTAGATGATAAACTAGGGACGGCCACAGTTTTTCGTTCGAATAACCATATCCCCATAGCCCCAAATAGCATGATATGGCACCATGTGGAAATACCTGTTGTCATCCCACTGAGAAAAGAGTCCTAAACGTTCTTGACGTCCAGTAGCTTGTAATATCACCTCTTCTTTTTCCTAGATTCCCTTGTTCTGAAAGCAAAGAATGGGGAGGGATGAGCTCAGGTTGTTGTGGGAAAATACACATGCATTTCTTTGTTCTGTTTTTCATTGCACTTAAATTTTGTATTTGGTTTCTATACCTGATCCAGAAACTGCACTTAGCATTTGAAAGCCTCTTGCAATAAATTGATCCAAGTTTAAATTGTGACTTCCTGTGTTTGTGTTACTATGGCAACTAGGTGGGGAGCTTATTTTGTTTTAAGCCTTTTCTGCAGCAGAGTAATCATAATGATGATTGGTAATACTAACAGCAATAATAATTAACTGTTATAATATTTTATTTTTGAGAAAACTCAGAGAAGCAAAACTGTATTATTTCTAGGTTTGATGGCCATTTATGGGATTTTAAAAGATAATGAAGGTTGTTTATGTATCAGATGGAAGAAAGGGCATAGCAACAATTCTTTCTTTAGTATCCTGCGTATTTTATATGACTTAATAGATGATGTATGAAAGAAATCCACCAATCACTGCTGCTGTGCAACTTCCGTTCGTTTAAATGGGGCATGTACAGGTTGATTTCTACAACCCTTGATAAACTTGCTCAATACTGAGATTTTAAATTGCTTTTAAAAAACGAATAGCTCACCATTACTTAGTTAAAGGTCTTGAGATTCAGGATTGAGTAGTCTTATCCTTGAATAATCAAAACATGTCAGATCTGCACAATTTGTTAACCGAGCAAACTGTATGAAACCTTGTATTGTGCCTGACCAGGTTCTTGGCAACTCTCTTGTTTTGTAACCCCAAATAGACTGGAAGAACAGGTTTGTTAAATCCCTGGTAGCCACTATATGTAGCTTAAGGACTAAGTCAAGCCTGTTGAGAAACACAAGTTGTGCTAGTCTGACATATGCCATTTTTCATTTGATATTTCTGCTAGCCAGATACATCCTTGAACTATTTTGTCCTTCCTTCGCCATAATGAAAATTTCTTGTTCCACCAAGGCAATTCTTATTATTTAAGCAAAACTGGTATATATAGTCTAACCTTGTGTTACTTCCATGTAATGACTCGATATGAGCTGTGTTAAAAAATAGTATTTATTTTATTAACTAAGAGAATTTAAAATTTCAACAGGGTATTTCATCACATGAAATTGAGAAGACTAGCAGAGAAGGAACAGCAGGGAAGGGAAGGGTGCTAGTTGTTAGTTGCTGTTTGATGTATTTTGATGTGATTAGTTCTATTCATACAGGTTTTTGCATTGTAAATTCCTGCTTTGATTGAGTAGTCATGACTATAAAGAATGGAATTGGCTCAGTGATCTAAAATTACCTTGCCTTGACCAGACCTTCTCAAACTGAGGGGGGAATCTTGCAGTCCCATATGACATAGCATTATTGGTTGAGTGTTGGGAGTGAATGTGTGTTCAGTGTTCTGTATTTTTGCTGTTCACCTGCTTCAAGCTTCTGCTTCAGTGCTTCTGCATGGGAAGGAAGGCTATCTTCTAATTCTGTGTTGTTGGAGCATGGCAGCATCTAATTTGAACACTGGCTTTTATTCCTAAATAATATGGCCTTGTTTATTTTTGTGTTGCATTACTTTGATTTCCGACACAGGTGGTAATAAACAAGAAATATTTTTATCCTGAGACATCAACATCTTTGTTTCTAATGATATCAAATTGAAGTATGATCCATTTTTAATCTGGTGATGGAACTCCTATGGTGTGTCTCTGTTTTGTTTCTCATGTAAACTCTAGCGTCCTCCTTCCCTTTTTGCTGCAGCTGATAATTCCATGGTCACTGAAGAGAAAGGGCCCTGCTACCGGTTTGTCAGTGCAGGAAAGCAGTGTATGCACCCTCTCTCTGTTCAGCTCAGCAAGCAGCTCTGCTGTTGCAGTGTTGGCAAGGCCTGGGGCCCCCACTGTGAGAAATGTCCCCTTCCAGGAACAGGTAAGAGGTTCCCAGCAAAAGCATATACTTGCACTGGCAATAGTGTACACTGCATATAGGCTAACCTAATGTATCCTACATAACTTCCTATAGCACTGTGTTGAGTGTATCAGTCCATATTAAAACCAGTTTAAACACAGACAAGGATTGTAGTGAACTATTTTCAAGTTCAGTTATATTCCCCATTTATTGAGTAATGTTTCTTAGTGCATGTTTCATATCACATGAGTATGAATAAACTAAAAGGTATATGCTAATAGATGTTTAGACATTGAAATTGGTCTTGGTGTTTGCAGTTGAAAACACCTCTTTCAAAATGCCCAATGTCCATATTAATCAAGAATGTTCTTAGTATATGTGGACAACTTCGAAAACTTTTCATGGGTCTGATCCAAAATCCTTGGAAAGATATGGCATGGTTAGATTTCATACACTTAATTTTGGGTCACATTCTTGATATCATCTTAAAGAATGGAGGATAGGATGCTGAATGTTTTCAAAGAATATCAAAGAGTTCTAAAACATGAATTGCAACTAAAGGAGAAATATAATTTAGAGCCATCTAACTATGACTTCAGTTCTGTATGCAAATACCAAAATTTGAGAGGGAAAATGGTCATCAGGAAAAGTTTAATACCATTCCTTCCCATCCTCTCTCTTCCTGACTGCTGTCTCCAGTGACGGGGATGGGGAAGAAGCTGTACAAAAATCAGTATAAGATGACCTTTGGCCCTAGGTTCTTTATTTAAGGTGAGGAAATTTGCATATGGTCTTGAACAGTGACTAGTAAAGCAGAATTGTTAAACTAGATCTAGAATGACTTTATATGATGTTAGTGCTTTATCCTCTGGAGCCTGAAGAGGGAATGAATTCTAGTCTTTCTGCATTATACTGAGAACAGCAAAATGGAGATGATAGCTCCATTCATTAGATCTAAAACTAATGGCTTAGTTTCATATTACATTAATCTATTACTTCAATTATATGAAAGAGTCTTGGGCTTACATAGTTGTCTCCTCTCTTCTGGGGTGGCTGCAAGGAGAAGAATGGAAGCATCCACTTGCAATTTTAAATTAATCGCCTTAAGTCTGAACTCTGGTTAATTAAAATATGGTCAGTGACCATGCCTGATTCATAAACCACATCTTGCTCTTTGCTTGTTTGAACTAGCCATACTTTAAATCAGGAATAGGTATGCTCAAGATGTTTTGGACTATATTAATTAATTCCTGACAATTGGCTATGCTGACTGAGGCTTCTACAATTCATGCTGAAAAAAACATTTAAAGAGAATGAGGTTACCTTCCTCTCCTTTAAATTACTATCATTCCCCCAAATTTGAAAGTAATAAGGAATTCTGATTCTTTTAAAAGTCAAAATTTCCAGCCTCCTACTCATGATTATGTCAAAAGTGCAGTGTGAAAGACTGAGGCTTATTCATTCAAAGCTGGCATAGCTAAGTATTAAATCCAAAAGCATCCATAGTTTAATTTCAATTCTGTGATCTTAGTTTGGTATTATATTTAAAAACTGAGTAAAGTGGTTTAATCTTAAGGCAGATCTTTTTCTAAGGGAAACTTATACAGTAATGTTCTCATGTATTCTTTTATATTGGATTACATGTAAAACAGATAAAATTGCAGAAATGTTCTTGATGTCAAGAGATTTTCTTCATTATATTTTCCAGTGTGTCAAAAATATTGCACTTTAGACTCTTAAAAGGAATGTTTTCCCATCCCAAATCTAGCTGCTTTTAAGGAAATCTGCCCTGGTGGAATGGGCTATACGGTTTCTGGCTCTCACAGAAACAAGCTATATCATCACCCTGCAGTTAGAATTCAGCCACCTGTCATTGGCAAGACCCAGATTACTCAACATGTTGCTAAAGGTACTTCTCCTCCACCTCTCCCAGCAAAGGAAGAGCCAGTGGAGGCACTGACCATCTCACAGAAAAGTGAGCCCGAGGTGGCTGTGCGAGAAGGTGAGAGTGGATAAGGATCTCATAATTTAGCTTAGTAACTCTCTAAATGTGTGCATGTGTTACTTTTTTCTTTTGTACATTTTTACCATTTAAAGTTTCTGTATAAAACATAAGATTTAAAGGGTAGGCCAACAAGAATGGGATTGCATTATTTGTTACAGGGATTGGTTTCACTGTGTAGGATTTGGTTCTTTTGTAAAGAATCCAGCCCTTAGGACAAGGAACTGGACAAACTGACAAGCTCCTTTAGTCCATATAATTATGTGAATCTCTTCTCTCATTTACTTGGGATTAAACCTTGAGCAAAAACCATGTTTCTGAAACAAATTCCTATAGTGTTCATATTAAATATTTAGAATCTTTTAATTTTGAAAAACAAAACTGATCACCATCTCATAAGGTGAAGCATTTCTCAACACTGGTTTGATAGTTTTATGTCTCATTTTTTGCATGCCTTCCGCATATGCCTTTAAAATCAGCTGCTTCACAATGTCCTGTTTTAACATGCTTAACAATGCAACAGCAAAGAAAAGCAGGAGGCTTGCCGCATGTGCAAAAATAAATGCATTGCCAACACGCTCTCGGTGAACAGAATATAGGCAGGTATATATACAAATGGCTGTGTGGAGTGTTGCGATTATTTGGATTCCACCCTGCTTTCCTTCTAGAATAGCCAATACATGCTTGTGTGTGGGAAGTGTCTGTGGGTAGCACTGAAGGAATATGATACAGAAAATATATTTGGGAGCACCATATCCATTGAACTAATTTAAAAACTCCTAAACTTACTTTTTACTCCATAATGTATTGTTTTGAATTGGAATTATGGTGATGCATTTTAAAGCACTCTGATCTTTCAAAGTGTGAGTTCTGTTCTTTTAATCAGTATTTCCTTAAGTTGAGCTCTGCAGTACCCTTTTAGCCTTTGAGGCTTGCTTACTTTGAACTTACTAAGCATCTCAAATGGACCAAAATCCAGTAATACAAGGAATTGGAGGATATAATTTATGGCTTCATAGGTATGTGTGAATTAAACTTGATGAAATTAATGCTCCCTGTCCATCCATATTTTACTTAGTTCACAGACTCAGTTGTTTTCATCATGTTGATCTGTTTACATTCAGATCCTATTTTTATTTCAACAGATCGCATTTATTTTCAAAGCAGATGATCATTCTGGGTGACGATCAATCTTAAAAAGTGATAAACGTTCAAAAATAAATTTAGGACAAATGTATTTTATTTCATTTCTGTTCGGCCCAAAAGCTGAAGCTCTCTGAGCAGTTCAGTGCATTTTACAAAACAGATAAAATAATAAAAATTGTATAAACTACAGACATAGAAAAAAGCTGCGTAAACATTCTAGCATACAAAATATAAAGCAATTTAAACAGTTAAACTAATGTCTATAAAAATAGTACCAGCTGGCATGACCCATCATATACCATTATATGCCTAAAATGGAAGGTGGTCTTTATTTGGTAACAAAAAAATGACAGTATTGGTACCAAATATGCCTCATTAGGGAGGTCATTCCATAGGTGAAATAATAGAGAAGGCCATTTCCCATCTTGCTGCCCTCAAGCCTCCCTTCAAGTTGGCACTCAGAGGAAGACCTCAGAGGTGGAGCATAGTCCTGGATACTTCAAATTGGGAGAGTCATTCCATCAAGTATTCCAAGCTGTGTAGGGTTTTGTGGGTTAAAATGAGCACCTTTAATCAGTCTTGAAAGCACACAGCCAGCCAGTGCAAGTGTGCCAGAATTGATCTTGTGTGTTCAGACTTGGTCCCCCTTTTTAGTTCGGTAGGTGCTGCAGCTTCTGAACAGTCTTCAAAGGCAGCCCCACATGGAGTACATTGTAATAGTCTAACATGGAGAATACTATAGTATAGATTATTGAAACCAAATTATTCCTCTTCAAATAAGGGCATAGCTAGGCTACTAAGGGAAGCTGGTAGAAGGCACTCTATGCTATTCAGGCAACCTGAGCCTCAAAAGACAAAGATGTCTCCAGGAGGATCCCCAAACTACAAACCCAGTCCTTCATGGGAGTGCAGTCACATCCAAAACACATTAGACACCCTCCCTCTAGTTAGAAAACCACCCACTAATGGCATGTCAGTCTTATATGGATTGAGATTACATTTATTACCCTTCATCTTCTCCATTGTCACAGGTAGGCGCCAATTTAGCACAACTACTGCCTCACCTGATGGCGATGAAAAATAGAAATAAAGCTGTATGTCATCAGCATACTAATGGCAGTGCACTGCAAGGCCCAGGATGACCCTTCTCAGCAGTTTCATGTAGATGTTGAGTGTTGTTGGGGATAATACTTAGTCCTGAAGAATCCCATGATGGAAATGAGCAGTATTCCCCGAACTGGTCATTGAGTGCAGCATCTCCCACTGCAGTGCAGAATCCCAGCTCAGATAGTGATTCCAAAAAGAATTAACCGTTAACAGCATCAGCAACTCCAGTGATCCAGCAGTATCAACAAGCTGTACTCCCACTGTTTTTCTTCTGGCAGACCATCCTGCAGGGCAGCAAATGCTGTTTCCATGCCCAAACCCAGCATGAACCCCATGCTGATGCTTAGTCTCATCCAGGAGTGTCCGGAAATGGGTGGGCACCTTGCCCAGGAAATGAATATTGGTAATTGGTCTAAATGTGTTGAAATCTTCTGGGTTCGGAGAGGATATTTTCAGGAGTGGCCTCATTTCTGCCTCTTTCCATATGTCAGAGAACTACTCCCTTTTATAAGGAGGCATAATCACTTCTCTAGCCCATCTGGCTGTTCTCTCCCTGCCAATTTTTAGAAGCCAGAATGGGCAAGGATCCAGTATGGAAGTGCCTGCACAAACTTGGCCAAGCACTGTGTCAGCATCCTTCAGCTGTGCCAACTGTAACTCATTCTGCCCAGTCAGTCATCCAGGCTAATGGGTGGGGTACAAATTTAATAAGTAATAAATGACTCAAGAAAACTGGACTAGGTTGTGCTCTGGGTACCTCACAAAATTCACCTGCTATAATGTCTATGCGCCCCAGTGGAAGTAAGTGTTTTTGTCCTGGAACGGCCTAGCAAATATGTTACAATGCACCTTAGATGGTTCTACAATGTGCTTAAAGGCAACCTGTAAAGTCCTGGATGACCACTAGAAGCTCAGCAGATTGAAGATTGAATAAAGTTAGCAAGATGGGCTCTTTGCCACTATCACGGCTTTCTGAATATACCTGATTATAGGTATATACTAGGGTCTGATTGCAAGTTGGGTTTGATATGAAGATTTTTCCCCATCTGCACTCCAGCTGTTTCTTGTTTTGTTTCATCACTCTCAGCTCCAAAGTATACCATAGACCTGTATGAGCTCTTATAGATGTGCAGGAACAATCTTGTCAAATGATCAGGGCTTCAGTTAGCCTCATAAGCCAGAAACCATATGGCTCCATTGGCTTCTGGGACCATCTTGATAGGTTCCCTAACCTTGCAGAGAGGAAAAACTGAGTCTAAACTTCAGTGGGCAATGATCTGTTCATGACAGAGGGGCTGAACTGAAGCCCACTACCTTCAGATCACCATCTCCATGCTTGGACTGGGGAAATAAAACAGGTCTAGAGCATGCTTTGCTACATATGTTGGGCCAGTTGTATCTTGGAACAGTCCCATGATTGTCATAGACCATGAAATCCTGAGGTGCCCCAGACAAGGTGCCCTCCCATGAATATTGACAACCCTCAAAACTAACAGCCAGGAACCTCAGTGGAGCGTTGTGACAATCCTCCCTGGAATCTAGCCTGTTCTGTTCATTGGATTTCTTGTGCTCAGCCTTGCTTAGGAAATGAGCTGGGACGAAGTCTGTGAAAGCTTGCAGAATTCTACTTGTGGAACCAGGAGCCTTATTCCTCAGAATGTGCAAAGGCTGTAAGTTATGAACATGGAAGAGAGATGCTGTTTGCTTCAGCTCACTTCCTGGCATGGACCTATGTGAATGCTCAGTGAGCTTGGCAGAAAGTCAGGCTCACACCCACAAGAAAACAGCCTGGAATCCAGGGAACCAAGCCCAGGGAATCCAACAGATTCCCACCCCCCAAATGGATTCCTCAGCATCACATTCACAATCATCTTCATGCTCTCCTCCAATAGTCAGGTGAACAGGAAGCCTTGAGAAAGAGAAGTCTTTTACATCACAGCACCCCTTATTCCTCAGCCCATATGCTGAACTGAGTCCCCTGATAGCACTCAGGGGACTATCGTGAGGGGGTGCCACACAGGGGTGGATCATGACCTATTTTCCCCTGCAGTGGAGGGCAGGATGTGTTCCAATGGTGCAAAGGTCAGGGAACCAAGATTTAGGGTGGATGCCGGGAAGAACTTCCTGACAGTTAGGACCTCTAGGGTATGGCATGGGCTTCCACAGAGGTAGTTGAAGCCCCAGTGGTGAGGGTGTTCAAGGATAGGCTGGACATGCACATGGTAGATATGTCAGGTAACCAGGTAACTGCCAAACCTGCAAGTCCAAGGAAGGCTGAAACATAGTACAACCATGAATGCCTGGACTGTTTTCTCCCTACCTGGCTAGCTCTCCTTTCAACACCATATTGCCATGAACCTTCCTTACATTGATTGGCATCCCCCTCTTGGCTCCATATCCTCCTCCTCAGTTACAAAGTCCCTTCCATGACTCTAGGCTGAGTCTCTGTATCACATCCATAGGCCTGAACCACAGGGGAAAAGCCACACAGCAAGACCACTTTGGCTCTTGCAAGTCCATCAAGCTGGAGGCTTCATATGCTGAAAGTGGGATAAAAACACTAAGCATTACTTTCCAGGTGGCTCTATTCTCATTGTCCATGGCAAACACTGTTAATAGTCTTACTCATGTCTTCATGTAAAGGTTATCCTTTTATGTCATAGAAATAGGGCAAGCTTGGCAACTAGAAGATGCTAGGCCTGAAGGTGAGATAGGTTTAATAGGACGATACTGGTTAATTCACATGACCACCTCTAGATATAATGACTGGCCTCACCACCATGCTGTTGTATCATTGCTTCATCATGTTTAGTTCTGATCAAAGTATACAGAAATGATTGCCTCATTCTGAGCTGAAGACCAGTCTAGCCACACTTGTGCTTCACCTTTAGTTTAATGTGCATTGAAGTTATCCCATGGCTAAAGGTTTTCTGACTACCTAATACAGGGAGCAGTTCCTTCTGAGAAAGCCTATGATAGATGTCCATTTTGTTAATGTATACTTTAAGATCAATGGAAGATAATATATACATGCAGTATCAAACAAAAACCAGTTGCAATTATTCTCAGGAGAGAATATATGCCAGGGTGGCCAAATTAAGGCCACTTGCAGCTCCATAAGTTTATTTTGTGGCTTGCTGCTTGCTGCTGTGGTTGCCCTTGGGCACCCGCTTGCGGCTCACCGCCCATGAGCACTCGCTTGTGGCTCTAACATTTACCATATGTGGTTCTTCTAATGAGCATGTCTGGCCATCCTGATATATACTGAGGGACAAGACCTTTTAAGATTATCTGCTGCCTATGTAGATACTTTACTTCCCCAGAATCTTTAAAAGATGAAGGTTGTTAAGAGGTGGTTGTCTTGCTAAAAAAACAACCAAAGATCCAATTCAGAAGTTTTGTGCCTGAAAGTTGCAGATTTGATTGAAGGCACAATTTAATTTTGAGATAGAATAATAGGTTTGTATAACAGGAGTAAAGCAAGATTGAAGTGTTTCATTGATACATTAGTTAAATTAATCTAGGGACTGAAAGATTTCAGGCTGGTGAGATTTTTTCTTTGTTTATTGCAATCATTAAGTCTACCAGTTGAAGCCATTTACAAAGTAGTGGCTTGCAAGGGACTGTTGCACACCCAGAATTAAAGAACATGAAAAAGTTGAGCACATGCTGAACCCAGAATTGAGCTTTCCTTTAATGGAAAAATCTGTGTGTGTCTCTTCTCCCAATCTTCTATAATTTCAGCAGCCTAATTTAAGAAAGAAGCTTAAAAAGTGTTGATATTCTTAAACAGTTGGGGGTCAGAATGTCTTGTTGATCGTCTATAAATTGCTCAAAGATCTATCAGTAGTCTTAGATCTACCTCCTATCTGCTCCTGGATTAACTGATATAAAAACTTTGAATAAGCTAAGGGTGCAATCCTATGTAGTTTTTGAAAAAAATCTGCAATTGCCAACCTTTGCCAGACAGCATTTATCAGGCAACTGTGTGCTTGCATTTGTACGTGTATAAATATGTGCACATGTTTAAAACTATTTTTTAAAAATGGATGGCAAGCACCCCTTAAAAGAAGGAATGTTTCTCCTGAAAGTTTCTTATTTCAGAAATACCGAGTTTACTCATACGTAAATTTGATAATTAACTAAAACTCATGATTATTTCACTAAAAATAGGTTGCATTTCTAGAGGAAATCAACTCTAGGGAGATACTCATTCCTGACTGCTTCTAGAAATCCTCCCAGAATCAGTCCAGTTACAGAAAGAGACAATAGAAACTTCCACAGTTGATAAGCAACAACAAAATTCTATGTATTAACAGATATGGAAATACATAGTAATAGAGTATTTCCAGGTAAGATTCATGCTACACATGAATTTCAAGAGACAGTTATATACATTTAAATGATTCTAATAACCATTCCTATCATAGTTAAATGTATTGAACTACATTTAAATTGAATTTCTAGAATTTTAGTCACAATCTAAGTAAATATAGACAGAAAAAGGCCTCCAACTCCCAGCATGAATCAGTCTCAAGCATTGTTGTATATTGTACTGAAAAATTAAAGCACAATATCTGATGCTTTGCTGAACAATGAACCAAGTAGAAAAGTATATTTTATTGATCATTAAAAACAATTTAGATATTTTAATCAATTAGGAAAAAGCTCACAGAAAAATTTATCTTACTGTATACACTGAACGTAATAAATACCTGGCTTAGTTAGACAAGACAAGTTAAATAAACTAGGCAAGATACCATTCACACAATTACTGAATGAGGTACACAGTCCTGTGGCTGCTGTTCAGATGGCCCTAAAAATAAATGAGAGCCCCGTCTCTGGCATCAGGAAAGTGCTCCAAGGCCAGAGCTAGGACTCAACATTTGAGTGCTCTCCCTCTCTCCTCACAGCTGGTGTTTTTCTGTGCTGTCCATGACTGCAAAGACTCTGGAGCAGACATCAGGGGGGCAATTGGAGGGCAGGGAGGGGAAGAATGAGGCTCTGGCAGGAATCCAGGACGTGCTTCAGACCTTCATCCTGACTAGCAGGGGTTAATCACTCAGATGGTCAAAATCAGCTGCAAAGAGTTATAGGCAGCCCCATTGGATGGTGCTTTACTGTCTATTAAAATTAAAGCATGGTATAGGAGTCTTGCTCTGCATTAGAATCAGTAGAAATGTTAAATGTGCCATTCCCTATGGTCCTCATTCAGTCTTGAAGCTCCATGCATTGAAAGGAAATCTGCCATCCACATAATTGCAGTTTATTTATTTAAAACAACACAATAAAACGGCAATAAATAACAATTAACCAAAAAATACAATTAAATAAGTTAAATAAAAGTGACTGTTAAACATTACAATTTTAAATTAGTTTTTAAAATAACAGTTAAATAAAAAGTGTTTAACCTGGCGCTGAAACTAATATAAACTCGGCGCCAGGCACACCTCTCCAGGGAGCGCATTCCATAATCTGGGCGCCACCACAGAGAAGGCCCTCCTCCAAGTGGATATCCTTTTTACCTCCTTCAGGGAGGGTTCTCGGAGCAGGGCCTCTCCCACGGATCTTAAAGGGTGTGAGGGCACATAAGGAAGGAGACGTTCCTTCAGGTATCCCGGTCCCAAGCCGTTCAGGGCTTTATAGGTCAAAACCAGCATCTTGAATTGGGCCCGGATTTCAAGTGAAAGCCAGTGGAGCTGATAGAGAACCGGCGTTATATAAGAATAACGACTGGTCCCTGTTAGCAACCTGGCTGCTCTGTTCTGTACCAGCTGAAGTATCCGGATCATTTTCAACAGCAGCCCCACTTAGAGCACGTTAAATCCATCCAGGAGGTTACCAGAGCATAAATCACTGTGCTAGGCAGTGTTTGTCCAGGTAAGGACGCAGCTGATGGACCATCCAAAGCTGTAGGAAAGCACTCCTCACTACCACTGCTACCTGGGTTTGCAGTGACATCTCCAGGTCGATGAGTACTCTGAAGCTGTGGACCCTGTCCTTTAGAAGGAGTGCTACCCCATCCAGGACAAGGTCAAAATCACTTACCTGAAATATCGGTCCGCCCACCAACAGGACTTCCGTCTTACCTGGATTGAGGCTCAGTTTATTGGCCCTCATCCAGCCCATTACCTCAGCCAGGCACCGGTTCAGTACATCCACTGCCTCACTGTAGATGTAAACAAGAGGTAGAGCTGGGTGTCATCAGCATACTGATGATTCCACAGCCCAAAACTCCTGATGACCTCTCCCAGCGGTTTCATGTAGGTATTAATTAGCAAGGGGAACAAAATAGAGTACTGTGGAACCCCATGGCAAAGCTACTGTGGTGCAGAGCTATAGTCCCCCAGCACCACCTTCTGGAACCGACTGGCCAGGTAGAAGTGAAACCACTGCCATGCAGAGCCTTCAACTCCTAACCCAGCCAGTCTATCTTGAAGGATGCCATGATCAATAGTATCGAAAGCCTCTGAGAGGTCCAGGAGAAGCAACAGGGATGCACTCCCACTGTTCCTCTCCCTGCACAGGCCATCGTACAGGGCGGCCAAGACAGATTCAGTACCATAACCGGGTCTGAAGCCAGACTGAAATGGTCCCAGATAATCCATTTCATCCAGGAGTGCTTGGATTTGTCCCGCCACCACCTACTCTAATACCTTGCACAAAAATGGGATGTTGGCCACCAGTCTAAAATTGACTGTCATCTCTGGGTCCAGAGATGCTTTCTTCAGGATAGGCCAGATCACTACCTCCTTCAAGGGTACAGGGACCTGGCCTTCCCTCAGCGGGGCATTGATAATCTCCCAGACCCAGGGACCAATCCCATGACTGGCTTCTTTAAGTAGCCAGGAGGGGCAAGGGGCAAGAAGACAGGTGGTAGGAACAGTAGGAATGTCCCTTGGATTTGAATCAAGAGTGTGGAGATAGGAAGTAAGGTCCCTTGTTGCCCATGACCTGACTCTCACACTTATTTCCTTTTAAACATAAATCACACAATTGCTTATTACATGACCACCCTTTCATTTAGGTTAGCCTTTAGATGGAAGATAGTTATTACTTGTTTCCACAGATGGTAGTTCTGTGGAATTCATAATTTCACAAACAATTTGTTGACCCAGTTAAAATGTTAATTTCACTTATATATTTCTTGTTCAGATTAATGCATTGCAATATTAAAGCATTATTTTACACAAAATTACATCAAACATGTCTTGGACTGACTTTGTAAGCTCATTTCAACATTTTATCTATAAAAGGTGCTAAGAAAGGAAAACCATACTGTATTTCTGCCTAATTTATTCTTAAATAGAAGGGGACACATATTTTTCTTTAAAGCCATATGCCTTTGTCATTTGCTTGATTGTTCGGTACACTTACATTTTCTCAGTGAGCAATGAGTTGCCCGGCCATCCTTGGCTGTTTAAAATTTGTTATATTGAATTGAACAGTGCTCCATGAATTTACACTATGTATTAGTTTCAATATATATAGCTCAAGGAATTGGTGGTCCAAATTCTGAAGTCAAATCTTTTTGACTATGCATCCTATCCTATCTTGCCTTTTTTTCTACTTTATTTCTATGCAACCCACCCCCATGTTTAACAAGTTCTATTAGAACAATTTGTCTCTAAAATTCAAAGATCCATTAAAAAGCATGTTTTGCAGTGATTGCTATAATTTCCAACAGCACTGACCTCCAATGGAACTGGAAACTCTGATCTAACAGTTTTCACATAATACCAAGTTACTGACTTCAGTTGACGTAAAACTATTTTCTCACATTTTGATGCACCAAGCACTTTGTCAGCTTTTATCCTCACAAAATCTTTGTGTGACAGGTTATTGTTAATGAGGAGTCCAAAAATGATTCTGAGTGTGAACAGAGATGTAATTCAGTTATGGGAGACACCTCTGCTTGAAGAATCAGATACAGCCTTTTTTAGGTCAATAAAACAAATTTACATCTGACTATATTTCCCTGGTTTAAAAGCATAGTGACAGAGTGCGTAAATAGGTTTAGAATACAAACAAAAAAGTGACTGATATTTTTGTATACTTCTCCTTTCCACACTAGTTAATTCCATTTCTTTTCTTTCTTTCTGGTTTTAGTGGGAACTGCAGCCCCAGATCAGGTAACACATAAACTACATAAAGTGTTGCATTTATGTAAAACTGGCACGAGCTTGAGATCTTTGGGATTTATATGAAATTGTGCGGGGGGGATAGTTAATTTTTAAAGCTATACTAATTGAAACTCACTGGTTAAAACTCACTGGTTAATATCCATAATGGTGAATATACTTTGGAATTCCATTTCTTTTAATATACAAAAGTTATTTTTATCAAAGAAAACTTGTTTTCACATTTCATTGCCTCAAGTTGAGTATTCCTATTCAGCACAGCTCTTCCCATATATGTTCAGTGGTTAACAAAAGCCCTAATTTAACTGAAAAATTAAAATCTATTCTTAGGACACAATAAGAACCAAATTCTAAGATGCAAAAGTAAGAAGTTTCTATCCTGTCAGTGGCCATCGGGTAATAAAAGTCACATAAATAACTGGTTAATCAGAACATTTTAATATTTATGAATTCTGATATAAAACACATGTTTGAAATATGCAGTTTTTACAGAGATTTTAATTTTTTTACATCTTCATAAGGCAAATTAAAGTACACTTGTTGGTTTTGGATGGAAGAAGTTGTTCCATCTTGTACTTCTTTACTTTTGCCATAGCAGTACATGAGAACATAAAAGCCCTGCTGGTCTGTCTAGTCTAGCACCATGTTCCAATAGAGGCCAGATGACACTAAGGATATGCAAAAATTTCATTTGCAGGGTGAAAATGTGATGAACTTCCAAACTCAGCTGTCAGAATTTCATTCCATTTCCCCCATGCTGGTGCCAAGTCAGTCTGACAAGAGTTGAGCTAGAACATGGATTTCCACTTTTAAATTAACTTGTGTGATTTGCACAAGTTTATTTTTTTATTTCTAAAATACAGGATATTCACAGTACTTGCAGAAACTGAAATTCATGAGCGGAGTTGTATTGATTTTAGCTTCTCATAAACTTGTCATGATTTGATCTGGCTGCCTTGCTACCAGAACCTTCCTTCAAAAAACACAGTTATGTAGCCATAAACAGGTAAAGTGTTCCCGAAATAAATGAGTTCCCAAAATGTTCCCAAAATAAATATATATTATTAGTGGGAAAAACAAAGAATGCATAAGACACTAAAGAAGCCCTACTTGTAAAAACCATGCAAGCTGAAAAAATGACTAAAAATAATCATGGATCTGTTCACATAATAGTGTTTCCCATCACCAGATTTGAAATGCTTTAAAGTCCATCAAGCTCAAACATTTCCCAGTGTCACACATTTCTAGATGATTAACATATTTGTTTAAGTAATGTGCACAAATCATATATTTGTAGCAGAAAACTACAGTGCAAGATAAAATGGATAACTTCTTTGTGAAGTAGGAAATATGGCCAACTAGTGATGAATAATGAGAGGGTGAAACGGAAAAGGATATGTACCAAGGAAACGTACAGTGCTTGGCATTACATAGAGTCCTGACTGGAACAAAATATTAACTACAGTGGGAGAGTGCTGGTTGATCACTGCATAAAACAAATGTTGGACTAGTTGGCCCCTTGGGCTTATGTGCTTATGACTCCCCACTACTACCATTAAGAAAAAGATTAGAAAAATTCATGACACTTTAATGGTGTTCTCCCTGCCTCTTAGTTGTTTGATTTCTAAGCAAAAAAAAAAAAAAAAAAATGCTCAGAACCTTTTCTCATAAGGCTTGCTCCCCAAACTTTGACCATTGTTGCCATTACTGCAGATTTTCCGACTAATACACTTTCAGTTACAGGAAAGGCAATCAAAACTCAACGTGGAATTCCAAATATAGCTGCAGCTTTACATACAAAGCAGGATAGCTTTGTGTTTCTGATTTTATATTTTTCAAATCTTCAGGGAGCAATCCTATCAGGGTATCTATAACCCCTGATCTTAGAGGCTTGTGAGAATCCCATGCAGAACAAAAGGAACAGCAAATGTGATTTTCACCTTACTGTCCAAACCAATACAAACACTGGCGAAATAGCAATAGGATAGCTGCATTTTTGTACGGGAAATACAAATTAGGTTTGCATTACAATACAAACCAAATTTGTTTGTACCTCATGCCTAGTACACAGCATTCTAAATGTAATACATCATCTATTTATATTTTTATACTAATACTTTGATTTTCAATCCCTTTCTTAACAATTACTTAAATGGATTGCTTTAGCCTATTTATAATGGCATTCTAAGTTTAGTATGGTAAATTGCCTGAATATGTCATTGACAGGTAACATGAAATATTTTAATATAAATACAGAAAGATTATATAATTTGCTTTTTAGTTTCTGTTGCCTTCTGAGTTGATATTTTCAGTGAGCTTTGCACCATGACCCCTGTTACTTAATCCTGTACTTAATAGTGTTAATTTTTTTACTCATTAGCAGAGGGTTTTGTTTTTTTTTTTTTTTAATGGGTGGCGCATATTACCAAGGTCTGGAATAGAAGTAATGTTTGTGATTGTGGAGGCCATGATCATGATCATGGATCATGTGCTTTTCTCCTTTCCCTTTTCAGGATGCAGCCATGATAGACTAACAAACCATGATCTATTTGAGAGTTCACTATATTAACATGAACATTAGAACATACAAATCTATCCTCAAAAGGAAGAAAGAGGAGAATTTGCACACAAGGAAAGAGAAAGAGCATATGATTTTGGCATGCTGTCATCTAATGTATAAACCTGGGAAAATTACATATAACCAGGCCTAAGTGAAATACATTGTCCTGCAATGGGAGATGCTATTAATTCTATTTTACCATACATACCTCTTTTCCATGGTTTCCCTCTTCTAAACCTAGCATTGACTTTTATGTTCAAAGCCTCTTTTTGGTAAAAGTATGATGGTTTTTTAACCTAATTTTTTTTTTGCCAGAATGGCATAAACCTTCCCTCCACATTAATACAAATAAATAAGTCCCAGGAACTCAGAGGCACAATGGGAATCTTTATGGTGTGTGTTCCTCATACTTCTGGCATTGCTGTTTCATCCTGTTTGGGTGATTTTTTAGTCAGTTGTGACAAGACTTCCTGACCTGGAGTTGGGCAGTGTCAGCAAGCGGTAACATGATTCATGAGCTATATTGTATAGTTCTCCCTAATATACCAAGGCTTTGCATCTTGCTTCCTGCACCAGCACCTGAACAGAGCGTGGCATCACTTCAGCACATTAAAACACTTGTGTGGAACTTCTCTTTGGTATGCATGCTCTTTAAGAATGCCTATTGTCAAAGTCCAGAAAAATGTCCCCCAAGCAACATTTTAGTTTGTATACATCTCTTTTCGGTAATTTTGTATGCCCTTTAGCTATACATTCAATATAATGCCCAACAGTATTAAAATATTACATAACATATACATAAAACCCATGATTAAAAGTTTACTCCAGAATTTTACATGATTTTAATAAGAAAAGTAGGTAACTAGCATGTCTCAATAAAGGAAAAGAGATAACAGTAGGAAATACCACTTCTTATAATAAAAAGAATGCATTTTTATTTAATCTGACTTGCAGCCAAATGCATAGCAACATCTGAAAGTGGATAGAATTGTATAATAGTATCATACAATAAATATTGTGCATACAATATCCATTTTTAATCTTTTCTCTTTGCCATACTCTTTACAACCAAAACAGTTGTTTTGCTCTTAGAATCAACACTCAGAACTATGTAAATAGGGTACATGTCCATTTAAACTCAGTGTCCATTTAATTCTGCAGGACAAACAAACAGATTGCATCTTGGGATGTAGTTGGTAGGAGCCAGTACAGTTTAATTCCATACAGTATGCTCATGCTGTAGTTTGGGAATTACATATAGTTCATGAACTAATCAGTACTCTCTTTAATTGCTCAAATGTCAATGGATGGCTGCCACTTACTAAGTGGAATAAAAGGAAAGGGACCCATAGACTAGTACCCATGACAGCCAATACTTCTTTACGTACATTGTGGAACCCTCCAGAGGTCTCTTACAAAAGTACTTTTCCTACATAATTGCATTCCCAATCATAATAACCAGCTACTTTAAAGTCATAGATAGCAGCTAAATCTTTTTTAATTTTTTACTGTAAGTATAGTGCCTCCAATTTGGATTGGGACCCTTCCGTGAAAGTAATAGGGTTTAATCCTCTTCCTCCTACAGGCTTGATCTACATCATGCTTCCTGCACCTGTAGTTTATACTGCAAAATAGGAGATGGTTGATACAATTTGTTTCCCCTGCCCTCTCTCAGGTCTTCCTTCACATTCTGAGTAATACCTTATCTTCCTTTCTCTACTCTGCACTACACACACTATTTCTTTGACCGCATCTCTTTTCCTACCAGCATGAAGAGAAATCAAGAATAGAGCACATGTTTACACAAGCATTACTTTTCATATTGTGAATTTCCCTAATTGTCTTGTTAACTAGATTTAATTCCCAAACTAAAACTGTCTGCCCTTGATCTATAAACATACAGTTACAGAAATCAGTCATATACACAGTTATAAAATATAGTTGCCAGTAGTTCAAGCAGGAATTAATCCATACAACTTTGTGAAGGATTGCAACCAAAGGGAGCATTCAATATACTGTGAAGTCTCATAGATTGTAGTGTTCTTAAATTCACCAAACATCCATATTATATCTATAATGTATAGTTACATTGTGTGTGTGTTTCTGTGTGTATCACACATAGACACACACATTCACATTGTGTGCATGACTACTGACATCTTGATAAGAGGTGTTCTTGTATCCCAGTGTGCTTAAATCAGAAGTGCCTGTGAGAAGATAAGTTCTTAAATCACAAGTCTGCAGATAATGTGTGTGTGCATACACACTCAGTATATGTCAACAGAAGCTTTACCTTTGCATAATACATTGGAATGAAATCCATTGTTCACAAGGGCTGCTGCTGAATAGAAAAAGAACAAAGCAATAATATTTAATTGTTCTTATTTTAAATTTGTATCCATTCATGTTCACTGTTAATATGTGAAACAATACTTTTTCAAAGTAGAACTTCCCCACAAAATTAGGGAATCTTCAGTTAAAATTACATAATCATCCATTTAATTTTTAACCATTCTTTTAGGAATTAGTTTCACTTGATGACCGAGAAAAACCTATAGTACAGCCTGGTCAACCTCAACTTTCTCCTGGGATTTCAACTATTAACCTGCATCCACAATTTCCAGGTAGCTCTTTTGGACTCCTCCAGCAGTAGATGAAAGCCCTTACAGACCAGGAATGGAAAAATTCCTTGTGGGGGTCTATATTTCTTTTCGTGTTTAAATTTTCTAATTTACTGATTAGAAGCTCTGGATTTTAATCTTAAAGCTTAATCCAGAATTTTTCAATTCCTTGAAATGATCCTTACATGAATATTCCTTTTGAAGTCCACTTGACAACCTGTGCAACGCTCCATGGAAATGTCAAGAAATTCCAATACAGTTAATACTCAGGAGCATTTCATGGCTTTGTGCACTTCCTTTCAGTTGTTCTTTACCTTATGAATTACCCCTCCCTTACCCAGTTGATGTTAACTATAATGCATAATTTAATCTGCAGTGATTAAAAGCATGATTAGCTATTAAACCAGAAGAATAACCTGGACTGCAAATTCCACTTCAATTACTGTATTGCCTGACTTGTTTGAACCTGTGGTTAGCTTTGAATACAGAATTGGAATCTATTTCACAAACCCTAGTTGTAGCTTTAAAAATACCAGTAATAATGTGTAGTTAACTGTATCTAATGCAGGTGCAGACAGAATGCTACTTTGTACTGGAGTAATTATGAATAGGCAGTCCGTTAAGCTAGTGAAGAAAGAGATGAGATATTAAAACTCCATCTTTCTTTCTGGGCTTTCCTCCCAGCAGAGCAACCAGAGCAACCAAAGGACTTGCAAATGTGCCTTTGAGTATAATAGTGCTGTTGCTGCATGTCAGGATCCATCTATGCAGCCATCTGTGATTTGATTACAAATGAGGATATTGATTTGCTTACATTGCAGAGATCTGGTCAGACGATTCAGAAGTTGATCTCTTTACTGTTATCTTTAGAACTCTATCCTGGTATAGCACCAATGCAGTGTTATGACCTTGGAGCATTTTTTGTTTTGTTGTGAGTGAAAGATTGGAAATATTATTTGTTTACAGTCATCTATAAGTTGTGCTGGGGATGCAGGTGGCCCTGTGGTTTAAAGTGCTGTGCTGCTGGGCTGGTGATCAAAAGGTCGCTAGTTCAAATCTGCACAATGGGGTGAATTCCCATTGCTCCATCCCAGCTCCTGCCAACCTTGCAGTTCGAAAGCATGCAAATGCAAGTATATAAAAAGGTACCATTTCAGTGGGAAGGTAACAGTGTTCCGTGCACTTCGGTGTTTTGTCATGCTGGCCACATGACCGCAGAGACTGTCTGCCGGCAAACACTGGCTCCCTCGGCTAGGAAACAGAGATGAGCACCGCCCCCTAGAGTCAGGCATGACTGGACTTAATGTCAAGGGGAAACCTTTACCTTTTATAAGTTGTTGCCCTCACTTGCCTGGACAGTTGAGTGCCCATGTTGAGTGTTTCTACCAGTATTTCTCCCTACCATCCCATTGCCCATCTTGTTTCATCTGAAGAAGCTCTTCTTTGTTCTCATGCTGTCTTAGATGTCTATCCAAGGGAGTTCAATTTCCATGCTTAGGCTACATTGTCTGGGTGCCATGAAAATTATTAAACTACTGACTCAGCTCAGCACATGTGACAGAGTTACCCATTTGATTTGCTGTTTTCAACACAAGGACAGCAATATCACAATGAAGGATTTCTTTTTGATTTCATCATCATGGTCAGATCTTTCTGAGCAGGTTTAGACTTACAAAAATAGTTCCCTCTACATGGCTGGTGAACCTATTAGAAAGATTAGTGGAATCTGAAGGATTTCTCAGAGACTTTGGCAATCTTCTAGTTGACATGAGTGTTGCTTATTTCATACTCAAGTTCTTAATGCAGCTAATCTCTGTCTTCCTGCTTAGCAGAGCCTATTCATCTCCTTGGTTTACCAGGAAGATGGTGGGATTGGGGCAGTTAAGGGAATTGAAACAAGGGGCAAATAACTCAGTGTGAATCTGATCAAATACAGGTAAGGGTTACTTCAAGCAAATTCTGTGAGAGTGGCATGGAAAAAAATATTTTTTTCACCCACTATCCTGTCCACAAAATCTCATTCATTGGAGCTTCTTTGTGATCTCTGGTCTTCAACCTAGCTTCCAAAATAATACAAGGAAGTGCCATGGCCAACTACCTATTAATGCTTGTTGGTTGTACAGGTGCAGGGGCAGAATCCTTCTCTGGAATGTAGCACATAAGAAGGCGAAGCTTATCTCTTCATTCTCACACAGTCAAAACAAAAATTCTGTTTGGCACAAATGGGAATGTTTTCTCCAAGTACCCTAGTCCTTCAGGTTGAAGGTGTTATTTTCCTAACTGCATTCCTAGTAAAGAGCCTTACCCATTGATGTGTAGTTAGTTAAAGCAGGAACCAGACTGCTCCTGCAAGAAAGACAGAGGACGAGCAGATGAGATAAACTAAACCAAAAAGTTGTGAGCTACATATTAAGTGAATATTTAGTTTGGTGCTCACTGGTGGTCCACAGTATCTTATTTACTACATGCTTTGAGCATAAAGACATTCATAGCCGTCTTAACTTGGATGCCATAAGGATACCACATTTCCTGATTTGTTAGAATTTCAGTTGTTGTAGCTAAGGATATATTAAAGGTGCTTTGTGGAGTACTTCATCACATCTGCTCATCCTTTGGCTTTCCTGGCATTGAACAGCTAGTGGAGCAGATTGGGTCGAGAAAAATTTAATGCCTCCTTGCAATAAAATGCAGTTGTAAGTATTACTTAAGCAAATGATTGCTGGACTATTAGTAGTTTTCTTAACTGGTCAGTATAACATTGGTCAAGTTTCCTGCATGGATGATTGCTGTAGAACTCTAGGAACATTTGGATTGCTCTGGCTATCTGGATCTCTTTTGGTGTGGCTTCAGGTCCACATTTCTTTGTTAATTCCTGATATATGACCTAAGCCAGAAAAAGAATAAGGGAGGTAACACTAAAATCTCTTAGTTAATTTTTATACCATTGACTGTTTCCCATGGAATTTACTATCAGCATTAGATGGTCAGATAACCTGACCTTAGTTACATATGCACCGGTGATCTCCAAACTTCATTAAGCATTATATGTGAGGCTGTTTTCAGTAATTTTCAAAGGCATACCCATGTAAGATGCATTTTGAAATATTTATTAAGCCTATCTATCCTGAGACCTCAGTAGCCAAAGGACTGATTTTTCCTACATACACCTCTTTGTGCATTGAGCTCAGCTTTGGACATTCTTCTTCAGTGTGTGTTCATCTACTAAAGTTAGGTTGCTGAAAGGGCCTTTTCAGTAGTGACTTTTCAGTAGAATGCTTTTTCCAGGAAGTTCACACCTACTCATATGCCAGGCAATGAATGACCTTTCTATTTTCCAAGACACTTTTAAACATAGTGTGAATTTGGTTTTGCTCTGCTTTTGGGGTGCCTGTGTGCATTTATTTCTGTATTTGTTGTTTATTTTTTTATAAAAATGTTACTGTAATATGCTGTTGTAAAGCTCTATCACCAGTTTAATGGTTTTTAACAATTTGTGAGAATATTTTTCTGAAGGGGTTGTTCTGATTTTTTTAAATATAAATAAATAGTTAATTTTAACTAAGGAAGAGAGGAGGAATTTGCACTTGTAAGGGGAGGGGGAAGAGTGCACAATCCCACGTCATGCTCCTGATCTCCTGACCATGGTTACATCTATACAATTTATATCTGCTAATGTTATGGCTACATCGAGCCCAAGAAGGGAAATGTCCATACAAATGTTTTTCCTAAAAGGTGTACAGTGCAACCTGGCAAAGAATTACCTGCTTAGCCCATGAACAGTACTTTAAAAATCAACAACTTTGAAACTTTATTAATCTCAGTGTCCTAATTTATGTTAAAGAATAAGTAATGCATTTTTCCCCTGGTTTGTTACATGCTAACACTACACTTTGACTTCTGTAGTAGATCAAACAATAAACATAGTTGGTAGATTGTATATATAAAGTGAAACCACATGATTACTCTTATTTATCTTGCACTCTCTGATGGTTCTGTTCAAGTTATCATTCAGCATGTATGCTGTGTAACATAGAAAGCACCCTCCTAGGAGCAGATAAATAGCTATGTGCCTTTACTCAGTTCATTTTTCCCCCATTCAAGGAAATCCTTTCCAAGTGGGAGTAGAAAGAAGATAGGAAAAAGATATATGTTGAGAGGTAGTAGGTCCAGTGTTCATGTCATTTGCCTATAGAGTTCAGTGAATTTTGAATCATAGCTGTAGAATTGCTGATGAATCCACTGAACTCAATGTAGGTTGTGCAGCAGCTGTGCCTGGTTGATTATTTCTATGCAAGAGCAGGCAGTACGGAAGTGTAATTACTAATATTAAAAGAAATAGATTAAATTGAAGTCGTTAATGACTTGAAAGTCCACGTGGAATGTTTTCATCTCCCCAGATGTGGTGGATGCCTACTTAGGTACCCAAATATGAACTGAAGAGGGGAGGAATTAGCAAAAGTTGACATCTAAATTCCATGTGGATTTCAAATGTCTTTTCGAGTGATGTGTAGGCAATGAAGTTGCTTCATTTGTTTTGTGCCTTTCAGGAATTCTTGGATGTATTCCAGAAAAACAAAGGGGTTAAATTGCTATTAAATATTAAGAATTGGGACAGATTGCCTTGGGACTATTTCATATAGCTCTTGTAATACCATTTGTTCCACATTTGGCATGACTATAACATTTGAAAAGATTAAACATCTTTGTTTTTTCTAAGAACATGAGTACTAGGGATATGTTTTGCTGCATAGCCAGTAGCAATTAGAAGAAGATGTACAGTGCTTTAATATTATACTTTTAGAAGGGTTATGATTTTAGAATGGGGGTCTACAACATGTACTAGTTAGAAACATAGTATGTGAGGTGGTCCTTGCTAGTTTTCTTTTGATTCAGTAAACCATGCATGTATTTTAAAATACGCCTTCTTCATTCTCATATATACATTGTTTTATGCTTTTTCACACAGTAGTAGTTGAAAAAACTTCTCCTCCCGTGCCTGTTGAAGTTGGCCCAGATGTCTCTACTTCAAGCGCTAGTCAAGTAATAGCACCAACTCAAGTTACAGGTATGAAGCATGCTTTCCATGCAAAAATTGCTGGAGGTACAAAATGAATATTCCCAACCAAATGAATGCCATTAGAGTATCAAAAAGAAAAAGCAGAGCAGCTGAGAACAAGGAAATACTGAATCAGAACAGTGCAGCTTATGAGGACAGAAAGTAAAATGGTTTATATTCAGAACATCTGCATATATGGCCAGGATGCAGTTTGCAGTTGTCTTATTCCAAACTGTCGTATTTGAATAGAAGTCTGCCCTCCTGCTTTCTGTATTTTTTCTGTCCTTCAGCAAGTTAGAATGAATCTAATGAGTAATGCAGCATGAATCAGCTTTAGTTTTTCTATATGTATGTGAGGGCAGTTTCAGAACCTACTCTACATAGTGATGCATATCTGTATGCACAGCTTAACATGCCTCATCAAAGCAACTGTTTGTTGGTGGAATATCAGTGACATATTGCCATAAATTGTGCATGTAGTAGGCAGATCCCTTCCACAAGTATAGGAAAAGACACAGAAGAGACATGAAAAATGAATGTGTAAATTTACGCTAATCCCATCATGAGATTTTGAGAAAACCTATTGATTTCTAATGGTACCTAATAAGGCCATTCCAAAGGAAACAATGTGAGGATTTGCTTCTACAATGCGATATGGAATGTATTTATGAAACTCACTCTTTAAAACAATGGAGCACTGATTAATAGGTATGTGCATTATAGCAATCTCAGTTTTGGGTGCAGTTTTCACCAGTGTATTTCACCAGTGATTGCCTTCGTTCTTGCATAATTACTTATAGGTCACGTGCTTATGTTCCATCACAGTCTGTCTGGTGAACTTAAGAGGGTCTTTTTCTCTATCCTCAATACAGACATTTTGATCAGTGAGAACCTATAAAAGGGCTTTTTTGATCATTGCTTTCCAGGTATAGAATTATTTTCTTCCAAAAGTCTGTGTAATTCCAAGTATCTTCCAGAACTGATCTTACACTTCCTCATTTGGGTAAGGACACAATGGCCAAGAGTGAGCTAGAAGTTCATTTACTGAAAATGTACTTCTAAAAGTTTCTTTTTTATTTTAATGTTTTAATTATTTACTTCAAAATTCTGTTAACTGTTAAGAGATTTGAAGAGCGAAAAACATTAACAGTTATCTTGGTGTAATGCACTGCAAAGCTAATGACTTTTATTCTAATCTGAATGGAAAGATGCCTGATTCATGGATGCTGGAGAACCTCTGATTATGACCAAGTTTAAGACAACATCATGCATTGCATTTTTAGTGGTGCTAATTTAGAAACTTGCATTGTACTGAAGTGGTTAGCTACGTAAATGTTTGAATTGAGACACCATGTATGCCAGTCCACAAGTTCTCTTGATCACTTAGCCACATTTAAGCAAATTAGGAGTAGACAGTGGGATCACACACAACTTGCCTCCAGTTCTTTTTCTCTCATGTTCTCTCTAGCATAGATTTCCCCTGACTGTTTCTCACTGGTCTTAACCACAGTTAAGTGTTATATTGGTCCCAACATCAACCATGGCTAATATTAACCAATGTTCTCTTTTAATCAGAATTCGAAACTAGCATGTGACTGTTGCTATTCTATCCTCATCCTCCTACTTAACTATGAAATTCATTGAGTAATCTATTTCAGTAGCTTGCACATCAGTATTAAAGATTCCCTTAAAGCTACATTTTGTATGATGTCTTTTAAGCCTGTAAACTTGATCAATAGTTTTAGTCCTTTTGCAGAACTTCCTTAATGATGATTCTAAATATAATTTTATTTTTTATTTTAATTGGGATAATCTTCTTCAGAATCAGATACATATGGAATTTTAAAAACATTGCCACCTCTGAAAACAACTACATAGTCAATATACCAATTATTAATTCCTCTATATTGCTTTTATGAGTAGTAGTATTTTTCTGTTTTTTTGCTTATCTGGTTTTATTGGTAGAGGGGCAGTTCACAAAGATTGATTGATTGATGGACATCCTTTGTTGTCAGAACTAGGAGAAGGGCAATTTCACTTGTCCTCTAAGTTCCTTCAAAATCTGCTTCAGCTTTTGGTGGACCTTCCAAAGCAGATTTTGGTGAAGCTCTGGGAGGTGCAGAGAGGAAAAAGTCCTGTTGTGGAGGGGGTCATATAGTCTGTCCTTTGTCTGCAATTTCTAAGAAATAACTTACATGCTGGATGATTTACAGCCTTGTCATTCTGTATTTATGTGCCGCAAACGTAATATATCAAGCTTTCCACCCTTTTAAAATTATTGCGCACAGTTGTTTCTTATGAACATTGTACACTGCAGGCATCTATTATTTCCCATGTGTCTATAGTGTAGCAATGTATTAATGTCTCTTCTCCAGAGCATCTGTGAAGAAAATTCTGATCAACCCTTTTCAGTGGATCAAAGAATTGTAACACTGGTGATGATATTTCTATATACTCTAGGCACTGGAACTTTCTTTCATGCTCTGGCATCAATTTATCTTTGCAAAGGATTTTTCTTAGTTAAGTACTCCCAGCTGTGTAGTTTGCTATAAACTTACTGATGTATTCCAACATACCTTGCAATTTCCAAATTCCATTTTTATCTCCACGTCGCTGAATGTTCTATATTTGTGGAATCTTTGCTTCATTAGTCAGTATTCCATTTGTGGTCAACTTTGCCTAATAAACAGTTGCTTTCTTTTTAAACAAACACATGCAAAATTTATATGCTACATGTTAGCTAGCACACTCATTTTAATGTTTACATTTTTTGTATTTTTAAACCTCCCTTTGGCCCTAATAAGGGCCCCCAAGTTGGCACAGAAAAACGAAATATTAAAACCACATTGAGAATGAAGCTATTTTGAAACCCCAAAGAGCTGGATCAAAATAGAAGAAATAAGGGAAACAGAATATTGTGTATGTCAGTAAAGGGCTGTAGAAATCATTACTATTACTTCCAGTACTAACATGAATAGTACATCATCATCATCATCATCATCATCATCATCATCCCTACTACTATAGCAAATACAAGTTTTCTAAATATTCCATAATAGTTGTGTTCAACTGTGTGATCAGTATTCATTTCAGTGCCATAAAGCTACTTTCTTTTAGCATCTAGGACAGAACATTTGGAGGTGAAATGACTTTCAATATTGGATAGGTTCCAGAAGGCCATTTTAGGAGGCAGACATTGTTCAGAAAATGCAAATTGTGGAACTTTCTGTGTCCTTGGTAATCTGTCAAAACATTTTGGTACATATAAAATAAATACATCTTGACATTATCGGCAAACATTGCACAACCTGTGAGCAGTTGAAAAGCAATTTTTCAATGTTTTAGAATTGCAGATGCAATTTTCCTAGGAGTAAGCCCCATTGAACTCAGTGGGATTTATTTCTGGGTAGACAGGTGCAGGATTGCACTGCAAGTTTGCTTCTATGCTGCAGTTGCATCAGGTTTTATTTAATGGCATTCGTTATGCCTGGTTAGTTTTACCTAGAGTCCCTAAGCAAAGGCTTCGAAAAGGAATAGGCATATACAGTGTCTTCCAGAAGTATTTACCTCCCTTTGATTTTTCATGTTTCATTGTGTTACAAACTAGAATTAGGTTTAATTGACATTGTTACCACATGATGTGCACAAGACATTCAACACTGTGAAAGTACACAACGTTTTGTTTTTAGCACAAAAGTTAAGTAAACAACAGAACCTGGCACTTTTGGTTGCATGAGTATTCACCCCACTGAGTCAATATGTGGTAGAAATACCTTTGGCAGCAATTATAGTTGTGAGTCTTTTGGGGTAACTCTCTATGAGCTTTGTGCATCTGGATCCTGCAGTGTTGGCCTAGTCTGAGGTTAGTCTTCTGACCTTGAAGCCACAGCTGTTGCACTTCTTTCTGCACAGGAGGGAGGCCATTCCAAATTCTGAGTCCCCGCTTTGACCTCAAAGTATGTTTCCAAGGTTGGAAGTGGAACTCTGAATTTTCCTGTGGCCATCTGACTAGCAGCCATAGGCTGGCATGCAAAAGGTCCTAGGTTCAATCTGTGGCATCTGAGGCAGAAAAAGCTCCTGTAGAGTCACTACCAACCAATGGTATAACTCACTATGAGAGTTTCCTGTTCACAAAAAAGGTCAGAAGAAAGTTAGGATTCTCCATTGATGGAAATCTAGAGAAGGTATGTACCAAGTGAGTTTCATGTGTATAAGGTAACCCATGTTAGTTTCAGTAAAATGGTTACATGATTGAGGTGTATGTATATAGCCATACTTTGGAGATACTGTTCACATGTGTATAGTACAGGCAGAGAGGATGGGTACACTCACAGTCCATTCTACATGATAGGTCCGATCATTCCAAAGATACCATTTGAACTAGGTCAGATCAAGTAAGCGTTCTAGACCAGATGGAAGTAACTTGAAATGTGGTATTTAGATGTTTGTTTAAAACTTTTCTATACCGCCCCATACTTAGACATCTCGGGACAGTTTACAACAAATTAAAGATGTATAATCGTAGTAAACAGAAACTGCCTTTTGACAAGTAAGTTATGGTGTGAAGGCATCATATAGATGATCTTTGGGGATGTGCCATAAAATTCAGTGTAAACCTAGATCATCATCGTAGGTGGAAGACCTGAGCTAAAATTTACATTTTGGAAAAACCTTTCAAGGGTCTGTTGCTCAGATCAGACATGTCAGTTAAAGTGGCTGCAACTGCCAGCATGTTAATCTTGACAGAATGCCTCATGGTCTCCAGGGTCATTCTGAGGAAACAGTTTTACATGGTGCTTCTCTAGTGCCAGGCTATCAGCTGCTATGCATTCATGCAACTTGGGGCAACAACTGCTGCCATTGGCTAAATTCACTGGACATGCTTGGAGACAACTTTTCCATGGGATACTTCAAAGCCAGTCCATAAAAGCATTCCAAACACTGGGGCAAACCCCATTTACTACAGATTGCTGCAAGACTTACTAGGTCAGTGGCAATTATTTGCTCTGCAGACTTCATGAGGAAGAGACAAACTCTGAACAGGCAATCTAGGGGACTACTAATGACACTTACCTGGAAGATTTTCTTCTGTGAACATTCATTGGGTGACAAGTTCTGACTATGGAAAAGTCTATTGCACCCCTCTGGTACACATTGAAGGACAGTGTGGGATAGCATATATGGCTCTGCTGGTTGGAATGCATCCTGGCAGTCACAATATTTCCTCAGGAGTGAGGGCCTTAGTGGCCAAAACATATGTGCAGCATTCGTAGTGGACATACTTTGCTAACATTGCTGGTGGTGGTGGCGGCAGTGGCATCTCCCTATATCTAGGTTATTGTGACAAAATATCCTTAGTAGCAATGTCACCAGCCTGCCTGTCTACCAGATTGTTTTTCAAGTTTGTCTTACAAATAGCCAGTGTGCATAGTGGTTAGAATGTTGGACTGGGACTCAGGAGATTGGATTTCTAGTCCCTACTTCACCCTAAAGCTCACAGGGTTCCTATGGGCCAGTCAGTGACCCTAAGTCTAACTTTCATCAGAGGGTTGTTCTGCAGATAAAATGAAGAGGTCAGAGTTTGTCTGTCTGTTTTATATATGTTGTGATGGGGAAAGGGTTTTATATAAATATATGAACAATAAAGTAGCCATTTGTTTACGCTGATAACATGATGATGTGGGAGTAATAGTATTGTTCTGAGGAGGTGCAATAGATACAGCAACTTATGCAATGATTCTCAGATTCTCAGGTGCAATAGGTTTATATGTAAATGTAATGGGAGAAAGGGAGACCTTAAGGTGTCCATGTCAGTTCCTCTCATAGAAACAGTGTGGGTGTTTTTTGTTTTTGTTTTTATCAGCAGCCACTCAAAAGACACTGAATAGGATCACAAGTGATTTCAATGGTTTCTTTTTTTCTTTGCAAACTGGTAATAACAGCAGTGTTACTAAAATGCATTAAATAGCTTGCTATATCTATATTTTTCTTCTTTTTATTTAGAAATTAATGAGTGCACAGTGCATCCAGGAATCTGTGGAGCAGGACATTGTGTTAACTTGCCTGTGGGATTTGCCTGCTTCTGCTATGATGGATACAGGCTTAATGAACAAATAATGTGTTCTGGTATGATAAATTCTTCTTTATCAGTTGCTAAACCAAACCAAACATACGCGTAGACTTAAAGATATTTAACTTCTGCTTATACAAAGCAACCACAATAAATTCATATGGTTTCTTCTCTTGTTAGTTCTTAATTCTCTTCAAAATACTATTTGTTAGTGACCATTCTCTTTCCTTTGCTCCATTCCCTGAGTTTATCTCACTACTTGTTTTCTTTTTCTTTCACATGCATGCATACACAAATAATGATTACAGAAATTAAATTCATATTATTTGTAAATGAGGAAAATTGGTGTTTCAAAGCGCCTCTGTACGTTCCATCAGCTGGCATAGTGCTCTGGAATCCTAACAGGCCTGCATGAGGTTTTATGATACATATTTGCATGGAACTGATGGATGCTCCATTTCCTTCTCTTGTCCCACTGTACTTTGTGTTAATAAGAAAGAGTGCTCTTCACTTATATTGGTCTCTGAAAGGTTCCCCTAACTCATTGCATATAATGCTCGATTTCCAAATGCATAAATATATAAGACCCCTCTGAAAGATCACAAATTAGCTTTATAGTTATTTCATCTCCAAGGAAATGTAATACTCTAACATTTAAATCAGTAAGTGTGTTTTTAAAATCAAAATTGTATAGCAAAACGTTATTGTTCACCTCTGAGGAAATAGTTCTGTGTTAATGGAATCAGTCTTTCATTTTAGTGTCTCGTGTACATTGGGTGGAGTGAAGTGATAGTCATGACAGAGTACTGCTTTTTCCGTCTTCATACATTTTTATTTCTTTAACAGATATTAATGAATGTACTCAGAATCCCAACCTCTGCTCCCATGGGCAGTGTGAAAATACAGAAGGAAGCTTCCTGTGCATTTGCCAGGCAGGATTCATGGCCAATGAACAAGGAACAGACTGTGTTGGTAACTACTCTGTGTTTTATAAAATGAATTCTTAATATTTAGAGGTAATATTTAAGAGCCTGACTTTGAAACTCACTGACAGAAAAGGCAAGTTTTTACAGTGGCATTGAATTGATGCTAAATGCATAGGCTGCTATATAGTTCATGAGATATTTATTAAGAAACTGGTGGTGATAAGATTTCAATACTATTACAGGAGGAATATAACTATTCACAGCACATCACTAAACTTGCTTATTTGTGTGATTTCCGTTGAAAATATAATGTTGATGAAAGATCAATCTACTGATGAAAGTAGAACAGGGGGTTTCTTTCCTCCAGTGAATGAGCCTACATGAAAATAGATCAAGCATGTGTTTTCAGCTCTATTATTGGCCCTCTCATACTGAAGAGGGCCTATCACACATTAATACAGAGCCATTTTGGACATTCAGAGTACTGTCTGTATGCTTTGCTGTGCCTATTCATACCTTTGCATGGAGGACATTCTTTCAGGCTATGCTAGCTGATCAGGGGTATAATATTCAGGTTGGACAGAGGCTCAGACAAGAAACTTGTAAGGCCTACTGCTTTTCAGATCATGGTAACTGGCTATCAGACTTGAAGTTATATTTTGTTGAGTCCTAGAGGGAATTGTTTTGCAGACTAATAGAATGGGCTTGGCAAAAATGGCAGTTTAGAATCTGAATAGTTACACTTCCAGTTTGATCTGCTCTGATTATTCATGTATAGCATGCATTCAGGTGGTAACTGACTGCTTTTTGAGACATGCATTCTGCACACTGTCTTCAGTGAAAAGACTGATCTGGTTTTGGTTTTGACTCAGTGCATATGTACATATCTAGAAGAGCATTTCAGAGCAAACCAGCAACTACAGTATACGGAGCTGACTTCATGTCTGAAGAGGCTCCCAGCAAATTGCCCTAGTTTTATTTATTAATTACATTTCTGTGCCACCCTATAGCCCCAAAGGTGGGGTTCAATTAAAACAGAGCACAAGATAAAACAGATATAAACAATGGAAGCGGTACAAGCAAGAATAAACACAGCAGCTCACAGCAATTATGGAATTAATAAAATTTATAGATGACATCGCAGCATAAAACCATTTTAAAATCAGATCTTATTTAATTTTAAATCTCTGGAAAAAAGATTTTCACCTGGCACAGAAAGGAAAATGGGGATGGTGCCAGGTATACCTCCTTGCAAAGCATATTCCAGAGATAAGGTTCAACCACCAAAAAAGCCCATATCCTAGCCACCACCCACCTTATTCTTTTGGAGGTGGCTCCCAAAAAGGACATCCCCAATGATCATAGAGTCTGGATAAGAACATGCAGAGTAAGGTTTTCTTTTAGGTAAACTGGCCCCAAGCCACTTAGGTCTATAAATGTTAACATAAGCACTTTGAATTGTGCCTGGACTTCAACTGGCAGTCAGTGCAGCTGAACAAGGACTGGCATAATGTGGTCTCATGGGCCGGTTCTCTTTAACAGCCATGCTGCCCTGTTCTGAATCAGCTGAAGTTTCCAGACCATTTTCAAAGGCAGCCCTACACAGAGCATGTTAGAGTAGTCCGGACAAGAAGTTACCACAGCATGGATAACTGTGGGTGAGCTCTGTCTATCCAGATAAGGATGCAGTTGGTAAACCAGCCTGAGCTGATAAAAAGGTGCTCCTAGCCACTGAGTCCTCTTGTGACTTGAGTGATCTAGGAGCACCCCCAAACTAAGAACCTGGTCGTTTAGGAGGAGTAAAGCCATCAAGGACAGGTTGCAAATGTCCTACCTGGGCAGGCAGTCTGCTTACAAACAGCATCTCCATCTTACCTTGGTTTATTGGCCTTCATCCACTCCATTACCGAGCTGAGTCACTGACTCAAAATGGACATTTGGATGAGATGAAAAAGAAAGGTAGAGCTGAGTGTCATCTGCATATTGTTGACACTTCAGCCCACACCTCCAGGTGACTTTACCCAGAGGTTTCATGTAGATGTTAAAAAGCATGTGAAATTAAATTGAGCACTGTAGTCCTCCATTGGCATAACTGTCAAGGTACAGAGCAACAATCCCCCAGTATCACCTTCTGGAATTGGTCAGCCAGGGAAGATCGGAGCCACTCCCAACCCAGCCGATCCAGCCTATGGTCAGTGGCATCGAAAGTTGCAGTGAGTTCAGGGGTCACACACCCCTGTCTCTCTCCCAGAAAGGGTCATCCCACAATGTGACCAAAGCAGTAGGTTTACACCTAAGTGAGTGAGCCTCTCTAAAGTTTGTTGGGAGAAAGGCTTACCTTGTAACATGACAGATGGCTCGGCTCGGCTCGGCTCGGCTCGGCTCGGCTCGGCTCTTCTCTTCTCTTCTCTTCTCTTCTCTTCTCTTCTCTTCTCTTCTCTTCTCTAGCAGCTTGCTGGCATCCATCATTGGGTTTTTCTTCAGTGCCCTAGACTTTATGTCAGTCCAGACATTGGGAGAGAGATAAATGATGGTGGCCACCACAAAGATATAATGATCCCATGTATGCTTGTCATTCCCCTTACAAAGTCTCAGACTGATGCAACATCTAGGATGTTGTGAAGATCAAATGCAGCTAACAACTGAATTGCAGTTGCCAAAATTCAGCCCTCTGGTGTGTGTGTGGGGGGGGGGGCAGGGGGGCAGCAGAAGGCATTAGTCTTTGCAGAACAGATACTTCTAAGGTACTGCCAAAGGATGCTATGTACTTTCAGGCCTAATGATGAATGTAGACCTAATAATGAATGTAGACTCTCTCCAGTATGGTGAGGTACATCTGAATATATCAAATTGTGAGTAACAGAGTAAACATTTAATCTAACAACACTGAAGCAGGCATTACAAGTAAGCACATTGTATTAATGACAAATCTGACACTGGTAGAAGCAGATCTTGTGTTTTGTACTACATGGGACAATTTTGTTTGATAAAAAATTTAGCAAGTGTGCTAGGTCCAGAATTAAAAAAAGAGCCATAATGCAGCAGTGCACGTGCTTTAAGTAAGGAAGCGCATAAGCTTCAATCATGCCAGTTTCTGCAAATAATTAAACAAAATTGTCTTTATATTTTGCTCCAACTAGTAGGTTGTATGGTTTCTGTGAGTAGCCCACTCTTGTGAGTGATAAAAATAAGTACCTCAAGTAGTCCATAGAACTAGTACTGTGAGGTGTGCGTGTATGTGTGCTGATTTTGAAAGGAAAATAGAGAATATTTTCAGCCTTTAAACTTTACATTTATTTGCTATATGTTTTGGTTTCTAGATGTAGATGAATGTGCTAGACCTCACACCTGTGGAGAAGGTCTCTGTGTAAATACCGTTGGTTCATACAGATGTGAATATTGTGAAAGTGGATTGCGCATGAACAGAAGAGGCCAGTGTGAAGGTGGGTTTCTATTCTGCCCTAACAGAATTGCTTGAGCATTATTATTTACAATTTCTTTGTAAATGTCATCCAAAGAAACTGCACTGTAGATATTCATACTGTGTTCAGGGTACAGAAATGATAACCTTGGGGCATTTTGATCAAAGGACATTATCCAGGGTTGCAACTATGCCTTCACTCATCCTGTTTGCATCTACTGGAACAACCACTGGTGCAACAGGACTAGTGCTTCTTAATGCAACCCTGGAAATGAATAGAAACACTTATTTCCCAAACAGGACCAGTCAGTAGAGTTCCCTTCAGTGAGCTCTGTTGACCTGTCCCATTCCAAAATCTGGTCTTCCAGGTTGTTCCCGGGGTTGCTTCAGGATCCATTAGCTTCCACTTGCACTAGCAGTGGGTCCTGTTAGCACACAAACAGCCCCAAGCATCAATACCTGGCCCAGTCTTTACATGTTTACATATAAATGGTTTCCCATCACTAAACTGGGATTTCTCCACAATAGATATATAAAGTGTGAATGGCAGGTGTGCACATCTAAACACCTGAATACATGCAGCAGTAACTACTAGCCTAGTCCTGACTCCTGACAATATGCCAGATGCACCTAGGTTTACACTTAATGTTTCTGATACAAGAACAACTGGTTAATTGTGATAGATGATTGCTTCATAAAATGTAGTGTTATTCTTACTTAACGATGTACCCTTACAAACAGGTTTGCTAATGTAAAGTATACTTCATTGCTACTTGTGTCATCCATAAACCACATGAGAACAATGCCAGTTCCCATCCTGTGGGCCACTTGTTCAACTGAACTGGCAGGTTCGACATGGCTACCAAATCAACATTATTACCAGGCCCCAGTGCTAAGAAGTACTGATATTTGTGTATGGCATACTTTACATCCCTACCCAATCAGTGAAAGAAGCCACAAAGTCTTCAATTTCAAAAGTATATAATCATAGAATAGTGGAGTTGGAAGGAGCCACGAAGGCCATCAAGTCTAGTCCCTGCTGTTATAGAACACCAAGTTATACCATCCCACTCAGATGGAGGTTTAAATATTTAAAATGTTCCTAGTTGAATGCATCACTATCTATTTAAGCGGCTAATCTGTTCTCCTAAAAGTATTTTGAAAGTTACTATCCACAGTAAAGTTCATCACTTCACTTGTTACGATTATGTAATAACTTGAGTTACAAAAGAATTCATTTGTGGTTTGGAATATAAAATTGGCAAAATCTGCAGTTTCATAGAACAAAGTGTCCTAGCACGTCTGACCTACAAAGCATGTAAAGTTGGGTTTGGACACAAATTTCCTTGATTTAAAAAGAAAAATCAACATAAATTTAATCATAACTTAAAATGATATTTAGTTATTCCGTTTTAAGGATCTGTGTCTTTGCATTCTCAGTGCTTTCATTCCTGTTGTCTTCTATCAAAATATGTTTTTTGATATATGAAGAATATGAAGTATTCTTCTGTAGAGAGTAGCGATTCCAGCTCACCAGTATGACTGTGGCTGTTTTGCTTTTTAATAGAAAGATAGCTTTAAATTTTATTCTTCTGTGAAATACAGATTTCAGAATTTGGTGTTACGGATGTGAAAGTGTGAGGTTTATTAATAATGGTCCCAGTTGAATTTGCAGTGGGAGAAAGAAATGTGCAGACACTAATAAATGGAATTAAACAGTCCAGAATTTTGTTGAGGAATTGTGCTCAACAATTGTGCTCAACGGTAAAGATTCTCACGAAAGCAGTAGTTTTAACTCTCCCAAAAAGATGTCCAGGGAGATTGCATGGAGAGCCAGCCATGGTCATACCAAAGTTACATCTGATGGATGGTAGCCTAATCTTTTCATAGGAAAAACAGATCTGAAGTGGTCATCTATCTTCCCCACCTATAGGCTTCCTGGGTGCATCCTACCTTCACAGATCCATTGCAAAAGCTGCTTCAGTCTTGTTTTCAAATCTCATTTACAGCCACATAAGACCCGAACCCCATAGGCATATGCAGCCCAAACTATCACTTGCAAAAGGGTGTCTACCACTTGAACCTTAGCAATCTTCTCTGATCTTAAGGGCATAGTTTTTGCTTCAGACTTTTCTACACAGCACAGATATGTTAAAAACTGAAACTAAGCCTGACTTTTCAGTGTTGTCAGCTAATTTCATGTTTCATGCAATGTGTAAGGAGCCCTTTCATTTCCAGTCATCTTATACTTTTGACAAAAAGTTAAGTGGAGATGAAGTGTTTCTCTTTTTTTACTGCAAGTAGGAAATAGTTGATAAAACAACAGGTGTACCCCTGTTCTGATGCAGTAGTTTAATAGCAATGGTTTTCCTATTTGCTTTGCATTCTTACCACAGCATTGGTACCTGAGAATAGTTTAGGTTGATTTTGTAGAAGCTAGGGCACCAAAATAAGATGAAAGTTGCAATCCTAACAATTAATTTTTAGGTTGTACTACAACTTTTTAAAGATTTTGAAAGCCAAAAATTTGGCATATCCCTGTTTGGTTGTATGCACAAATATTACATGTGCTATTTGTATATGCTTTTTAATGTTTGGCCCTTAGCTTAAACCCTAAACCTGTTTACACAATGGAACATGCCTTCATATAACTGCGGATTTTGCCTGTGTTAGCATAAATTATAATCCATAATTTAAACATGAGTTTAAACGTCAGTTAAAATAAACATGCTTTGCATTTACTGATTTGTTAACCTCCATAAAGAATGTAAATAAAGCTAAGAAGATAGTGACTTGCCTATAACCACCTAGAAAATGGCATAGATGAGTGCAGATTTAATTTTAAATTGTATGTAGGCAAACTCAGCATTGTAACTGCTCTATAATGTACTTAAGTGAATCTGTACCAAGTTATATTGCATAAGATTATTGATCATAGCACACAGATTTATATAAAACATCCAAAGTTATGTTGTATTATTAAGATGCATTTATTATTTATTGATTATTAAAATCTTAACTTACATTTGCTCTATTTTAAAGATATTGATGAATGCTCAATTCCACATACTTGCCCGGATTCAGAGTGCATTAATACACCTGGCTCTTACCAATGTGTCCCTTGTAAAGATGGATTCAGGGGCTGGAATGGGAAGTGTCATGGTAAATATCTGAAAATGTTTTATGTTCCAGATGTATTTTTGTGAGGGTGGGGGAGGTTCCCTGCAGTATCCTGGAATGTATTTAAATGTTTATATATTTGTTCCTTGAAGTGCATCCAGACTCATTTAGTTGCACTTGTGTCTAGTTGAAGCTACTATGAAAGTTGGTCATGACTTAATTTCAGTAGGAACTAACTTAGTTGGAGAAACTGACTTAACAAAGCTGGATCCAGTACCTTTGCTTAACTAAAATTGAAATTTGGGCTACAATTCACTTGCTTACCAGAATGGTTCTTTGTTGCCATAACAACATAAAAATCAGTGTTACAGTTCACATAAATACTTAATTAAAGTTTGCAACTTTATTGTGAACATTCAGTAGATATGAAACCCTGGAAGAACAATGAACAGGCATCTCAAAGAGCAAAATCTACCTGACCAATCCATTAAGTTGCACAGCTTGGAAGGACTCAGCTGGCTGAGCAACCATGACAACAGCCACAGGACGGCTTGGTTGCCTTTCTAGTCATTTCACTGTCTGAACAACCCTGTCAACTGGAAGAGTGTGGATTGTGTAAATGTCCTGCTCTCTTCAGGAGTGAGGACAGTATCTGGATGCCCCAAAACATTACTGTCCTCCAGCCCAACAGCATCTGATTCCAGAATGAGTTAATGAAAGGTAGCAATTATTTAGAGCATCACTGCCATACAGACTTAAGTAGGAAAAAATGCACATGCAAGAACGGTCTGTTATATAAGTCTTACTAAAATAGAGATTAAGGCTTTCAAAACATTACACTGGTGTACTTTAATTTTAAGTTTTGTCATGCTATTTAATTTATCCCTGGCAGTTACACAACACAGCACTCATTTGAAACCAGTTTTTATGTAATGTAGAGAGAGATTTTTAGCTCTCTAGCTATCCATGTTAATTTTTGTTTTTTAGCTTGATTCTCTTTTCTTGGAATTCTTCTGAAGCCAATAAGAAATACAGAAAATAGTTATTGCTCTGTTTACAAGCAATTCCTGCATAAGTTGCCTTCCTTTTCTTTTAAATCGAGAGAACTACTCTTCATCTTTCTTCATTTGCATTTCCAGTAAAACGAGATACAGTTCATCATTGTAGACCATTTTTTATTTAATATAAATTCTGCCTTTAAGAAAACAAAATTCATTACAATATATAGCAAGCAAATGTACAACAATATAACAAATGCTGTAATTAACACACCCTGCACAGACCGAACCTCATAGCAGGATTAGCCTTGTCTGAATATGTGTGACTTCTGCTAAAAACAAGCAACAAGCATCTGTACATCATCTCTTACTTTACTCTCATGATATTGAGATACCATTTCAAAAAAATAATATCCTTTTCGCAGTATTCCCGCTCCATTTCATCAGTGTGTTTAGTTTTGGTGTCGCTAAATTGAATGCAGAGTATAATTTCTTATTTTATGAAGGAAGCATATTAAAATCCATTGCTTTCTGCTCTTCATATTTCATGTCAGGCCTTGCATAGTTGAAACCTAGGTTTGTGTATCAGCATAAGGGACACTAATATATTCTGAGGGCTCGGTCCTGTCTTTTAGTCTGCTCACATAAAATCATATGAGGTAGTTGCCAACAATCACTTTATTGTCCTGTTAGCTGAACAAATTTATAGTTTACATATGTATGCATCAAATACTTTATACATTGGGTGGGTTCTCTCATAACACTAACTCAGCCTGGCAATAAGGCATACTGAGTTGTTGTTATTGTTGTTTATTTCATTTCTGTACCACCCTGCAGCCAAAGCTCTCTGGGCAGTTTAAATAATCCATAAAAACAAATGATAATAATAGATAAAATATCGTAAAAATTGGGAAAATAGAAAGATAAAAACAACTAAAAACAGATGGTAGAACAGACAAAAACAATACAGAGAATGACAAGAAAGGTGACTTGGCAAACATCCAACAATCCCCTTCAAGCCCATGAGTGGCTGAGTAAGTCCTTAAAAACCTCTGAAAAGAGGGCCATCATAACCTGGCACTGAAAAGATGACAGATTCAGTATCAGCCATATCACAGTGGGAAGAAAATTCCATGGATGGGGGGCCACCGCCACCATGAAAGGAGGGGGCACCTCATAGCTGTCACCCTCCATACTCAAGAGTTGGCACTCAAAGGAAGGACCCAAAGGTTGAGCATACTGTGTGAGTACATGGCAGTTGGAAGAGATGTTCAAACAGGTATTTTGATCCTAAGCCATGTAGAGTGTTACAGGTTAAAACCAGCACCCTGAATGGGATCTGAAGCATTCAGGCAGCCAGTGCAAGTGGGCCAGAACTAGACTTAAATGTTCAGACCTGTGGGTCCCAGTTATGAATCTAGCTGCCACATTCTGCACCAACTGCAACTTCTTAACTATCTTCAGGTACAGCCCCACAAAGAATGCATTGCAATTTAGAGATTACTAGAGCTTGGATTACTTAGGTTATTCCTGTTCAGTTAGAGATGCATCTGGGCTACTAGCCAAAGCTGTAGAAGATACTCCAAGCCACTGATGCCACCTGAGCCTCATGTTACATAGTTGATTCAAGGAGCACTGTGCCCCAAGCTACAAATCTGCTCCTTCAGGGGGACTGCAGCCTCACCCATAACAGATTGAACATCCACCATCCCATCAAAGGAACAATCCATCAAAAGTATTTCAGTCATGTCTGGATTGAGTTTCAGTTTGATAGCCCTCATCCAGTCCATTGTTGTAGCCAGTCACCAGTTTGGGACATCTACTTGCTGCCCACCTGACACTGAAAAGGAGAAATAGAGCTGCGTGTCATCAGCATACTAATGACAATGCACTCCAGAACTCTGGATGAGACCACTGAATGGTTTCATATAAATGTTGGCATGGGGGACTGAATAGACCTCTGAGGAATTGCATGCTGCAGAATCCACTGGGCTGAACAATATTCCCCAAGGACCAGCTTCTGGAGATGATCCTCCAAATAGAAGTGGAACCAGTGTGCCCACTCCCAACTTAGACAGATACTCCAGAAGGATACTTTGCTTGATGGTAACAAAAGCCACGAAGAGGTCCAGCAGTACAACAAGGTGGCCTCCCTGGTCTCCAAGCATAGGTTGGACGACCAAACCAGGCCTGAACACTGCTTGAAAAGGATCCACCTGGAGTTCAAGAATCTTGCCTGGAAAAGGAATATTTGATTCTGGCCTCCCTGGTCCGGCCAATAATTCCTTCCTTGCTGGCTTTCATAAGCCAGGAGGGGCTTATAAAAGTGGTTTATAAAACCACTTAAGTGGTAAGTGGGTTATACCACTTTATAAGTGGTATAAAACCACTTTTAGTGCAGAAGTGGTTGCATGAGGCTGTCCCAAGTATTTTGTCCAAATCCTCAAGATGTACCAACTGAAAGTCATCCAGGAAAACTGAACCACGCTGTGCTCTGGATATCTCCATAGATTCAAGTGCTATAACCTGTTACCCAGATAATCTTGGGGAGCAATATACCTCAAAAGGAAGTGTTTGGCCTCCAGATAGCCTCAAAGGGCTTAGGATCTTTTGTTGGGCTTAGGCTAGACCAAGGGTCGGCATCCTTAAACACTCAAAGAGCCATTTGGGCCCATTTCCCACAAAAGAAAATTCCGGAAGCCGCAAAACCCTTTTGACATCTAAATGAACACTGCATATATCGTTTTTTACCTTTATGCTATGTATAAAAAAACTATAGTGTGTTGCATTTATGAAATCAACTGCTACAGAGAAAACAAATTTTTATTTCTGCATGCAACAAAAACATTTTGAACTCCGAAAAAAAGACACTGGGTTGAAGGTTACTTTCAAATAAAATACTCAATGTCTATTTGAGTCCTCATCAGCAGTGAAAGCAAATGAATCTGCCCAAGTACCATTAAACTTTCTGTTTTCCTCTGAAACTTTTCTTTTCTTGGATATTTCCATGGTTGGCCTACTGGGGTTCAAAAAGCTCAGTGAATCGGCAAGTGTCGCACACTGGTGGCTGTGACGCATATTTTGAGCGACGGAGCCGCAGCAGAGGGATGAAGGAGCCACATGTGGCTCCGACCCCTGGGCTAGACTGAACAAATCCTGGTTTTGCATTCACACATGGCACTGAGAAATAAAAAGAAAGTTTATTCATCAGAAGAGTACAGAGTAGGCACAAGTGTAGGCCCCATGTGGTCCAGACAACAAATATTCTCATTACATCCCAATCTTGCTCTATGTTTCTAAAGAAAGAAAGAGCTTCTTACTTAATGTAGAGAAAGACTACCAGAAAATGTGTGTGGGGGGGATTACCTGTCCTGCAGTAGTAGACCTTGCAGGGAAGAGAGAAAATACAGATTCCTTTCTTACGCCCTGATAGTTATACTGTTTCTCTCTGTACATGTGACTTAAGTTTCCCAAGTTTATGTTAATTGTTGGAATGGTGCTTGATGGCTTCTTGATGGCCTTAACTCTTGTTTTCTTGGGCAAGATGAGTCCTTTTGTCTGTGTTACCTAGGTGTTCTAGATGAGTTTATTTCCAGGTGTGTCAGGACAATGGGTCCTCCTCCTTGCAGGGTTGTTTTGCCTAATCTCTTTAACAGGGGAAATGCCTGACCTTTTGTCCACAAGAATTCCAGCATTCATTCTTCTCTTATATAGGCTACCCAGGATACTAGGTCCTTCTTCCTGAATTCAAGTCTCCTCAACTTGGCCCTGACCTACAAGCCCGTTTTGGCCTGCGAGTTTATGGTTATGTCACTAATATTGATATATTACACACATTACAAACTCGTCCAAGTCCTGATGGATGCAAAAGATTTTTTTCCTGGAAGTGCCCAGCAAATAAATTACAGCAATTCTGAGATGGTTCCAAGGTGTCCCTGGGGCTAGAATATAATAAGTCTTGGACAACCTTGGAAAGCAACATTGGGCAGCAAAGGAAAGATTGGATAGAGGCAATGAGGCATTGTTTCTTTGCTGTTCTCACTGCCTCAAAATATACTCAGTTGGAGGCTCATACCAAGTTTTTGTTGCATTCACTGGGAGTGAAAGATTTGGTTATTGTGCAGGCAGCCCATAGTTTTGCATGGGCTGGCCCCTTTCTACTTGCTCACCGGTCCTCCAGCTAAAACCAATGTGGCAGCTAAAGCTGCTTTGTCTCCTCTGCCTGCTCTGGTCATGAGCCCTTTTCTTGCTCTCTCTGCATATCTATATGCAGGTGTCACTGCTGGGGGAAAAATAAATGGAAACCTAAGCTTTTGACACCTGTGCTCAACCTTTTCTACCTTCTTGAGCACCCAGAGTCTTGCAAAAAAACCAAACAGTGTACAAGATGCAGGATACTGAAAAGCATCAGGTCCAGCCAAAAAAAGGGAGGGGATCTCTCCCTTTCACAAGTGAAGATCACTAGCAGCTTTGTGTTCCTTTTACAGCTTGCCTTTTGACAGCTGTCAGAGAAATCAAAATGAAAAATGAACCTCATTTTATTCTTTCAGTTGGTACCCACAGGTTTGGGGATAGGAACCTGTTGGATTCCCTGGGCACATCCAGCATTTGCAGGGCCCTCACCAGGAATGAAACCCTGTGTTGCCAAGCAGCACCCTCTTCTCTCATGAAGCACTGTCAGCAGCAAGCAGGGAAGAAGCTGGTTTGCTGGGGAGGGCAAGTGGCATGCCCACTTGCAGCACCCTTTTTCCACATCCTGCAGCTGCTCCTGATAGGGAGGGTTGCGAGATGTGCAGCTGGAGCTCCACAAGCATTCACAGACTTCTTCTGGGCTTAGCTCGCTTTGCAGGACTTGGCTGATTGCAAAAGGAAATCTGAGGACATTAGAAGGGCTTGTCTCAATTCTAGATGATAGAACTTACCTATCATGGGTAAAACAAGGCCAAGAAGAAGCCATGAGCTGTCTGGTTGGCTTCTTGCTCAATGGTCCTGGTTCTAATGACAATGCAACCCACCATGGCTTGTCACCTTTCAGGGGCTTTCATGCTGCAGAACTTAGTCACTGTTTTCCTTAAAATGTATATAACAGAAAAATTAGCCAATGTATTTCTGAAACCCAACTAAAGGTAATTATATTCTCCTGTGTTGCCTGAAATCTTGGAACGTGGCTTTTTAGTGTCTAGGATAGGATTTATTTATTTTATGTTGTTGCTTATATTGGCTCTAATTCTTGCCATCTTACCCTGTACTGTCTGCTTTTGAAAGGGGCATTTAAGAATGACAGGCAGACCAGATAGGTCTGTCTTGGTAACCATGCTGGATCTTGTTGGCAAATCCCAAAAGGCTTGCTCAGCATTTCCAAAACTTTAAACAAAGAACATAGTATTATCTATCTGCCTCTCTTACCTATCTTTATAAAACTTACTTTTTTCATCTTCCAACAGCGTTCTTTTTGAGAATAAACACTTTAAAGTCTGTGGCAGTAGATGGAAAACACCAAAAACTGATTGGATGTTGTGTGCGTGATGGATTTGTTCGCCCAATGTAACTTCATGTCCTTTCAAGTGGTCTTTAATACCTGAAACTCTTTTGACTGATCTGCATATTGTGCCTTTTCATGCAGAGGCTGCTAAAAGTGACCTCCATAGGGTGCTTCCTCTACATTACATGGAGGAGTTTCTTATTAGACATAGTACAGATACATAGTTAGATAAGAGATACTGTCCAGTGCCCAGTTTAGCCCACCTGCATGACAATATCTGTGTCATCTGTGCTGTTGTGCTGTGAACATCTAGGTTCCAATCTATGCACAAGATGAGAATCAGCTAAATCTACTCTTGAGCAAGAAGTTGTACAGTCACTTTCAGGAGTAGTCTGTGTGCTCTGCTAGTGCATGTTTTAGAAGTGTTTGTGCAACTAAAAGATTTGATGGAGCTTCACTGGCACTATTTGAATTTATATAATGACGCTGTTGGTTATTGCCCAGTGTTTTAAAATGTCTTTCTTCTTCCTCATCTTTTCTCTTTTTCTCTGATCCTTGCCAAACAGAAAAGAAATCAAAATTCTGACAAAAGCTCTCCCAAAATATTAAATTACAAATCTCTTTGTAGCCATTTTTATTGTTCTGTGCTACTTTTTAAAATGTGAAATCCGGGCTTTGGTGGAGAGAATACACGGTTTACTGCTTTATTGTTTATAGATACATCAGATACAGATTTTGTAACTTATAATTGTTGCTCAGAATAATCTCACCAGTTATTCATCGATAGCATTCCCAAAAAGATCAGAAGATGGGAGCCAGCAGCAAAATGATGAAAAGCATAAAAGTGGGTCTTGTAAGAAAGTCTCCTTGAGGCCAGCTAAGCAACATTAATAAAATGTTACTTTAGCAGATTGTCTTGAAGAGTCTCAAGCATCATTATAAATAAGTGATCCATGTTTTAAACACATTCTTTACATTCACAGATATAAATGAATGTCAGTATAGCAGTCTCTGTACCAATGGCCAGTGTGAAAATCTAGAGGGATCTTTCCGATGTCTCTGTAGCCAAGGTTATCAATTGTCCGCAGCAGGAGATCAGTGTGAAGGTAGGATTAAGACTGATATCTTTACTCTTTAAATAACATATGCAATCTTGGGCATTCATAGGGGACATGTATTCCTCATTCAAGGTATGAGACTGACAGAAACATCCTAAAAATGAACATAGGGTGTGCATAGATTTGCATGTACATCTTGGCATTGTTGTGCCTTTTTACTTACTGATATGCTGAAATCTTGAAAGAAATATGTAAATATGAACCTCCATGGAAGAGCCTTATTTTTAAATTCATCTTTCTCTCTGAAAGGGACACAAGGAGGACTAGTAACTATAAAAGGTGAGTAGAAGGTCAGCAGAGGACAAACGAGTGAAGTTTAAAAACTTTGTGATGAACATTGGCATACTTTGCTAAATATTAATAAAACAGGCAGAAGCATGATTTTTCCAAGGCCTTCTCTCAAATAAACTGTTCAGTTTCCCAAACGTCTTGATGCTCACTTCTGCCTCTGCCTTGTTTTACATCCTTGGCTTAAACTTGTGTCCACTATTATTTTTAAAAATCTTATTCTAAAGCAAGGGTTGGCAAACTGGTGTCCTCCAGGTGTTTTGAACAACAACCCCCATCATCCTTGACCGTTAGCTGTGCCAGCTAGAGTTGTAATATAAAACATTTGGCAGGCACCAGGCTGCCTTTCCCACCTGTACATAGTACTTTTCATCTCTTACCATGGACTGTTTGGAGTAGATAGTTTTCCATGAACTCACACCAGACCTTTCTGCTTGTTGAGTCAGCAGCACCATCTTACAGCAACATGTGTTTTTTTTGTTGTTGTAAGTTTGAAATGAGTTTTCCTGCTGAAATCCAGATGTTGGCATGAACTGACCATCTTTATATTGTGAGAATGGGAAAGATCATTGCAAACTCTGAATATGAACAGCAATTGGATACTACTTGAGAGTCTGGATAAAAAATCAAAAAGCCAATGTGCTTCTTTGAGATTTCTAGTTCCAGCAGGCAATTTCTCCCACTGGAGACTTGGCATTACCAACAAATTTTCAATCAACAACACAGGGAAGAAAATTTACCCTAAGAAGAAACAGTATTTTAAAAATTGTGAATGTTAAAAATAATCCATGCAGCATTATACAGGCTTTACTTTGAACCTGCTTTAATGCATTCCTCATATACATGTCTTTGATCATATTTTTAAGAACTTTTCTATATAGGTGTGTGGGGAACAGTATATAAATAAGCAAGTATTTTCCAAAGGTAAACATTTGCTTATCATGTGTAGATGTCGATGAATGTCAGCAGCAGCAGCAGCTCTGCACAAATGGACAATGCAGAAACATAGTTGGATCCTACCGCTGCATTTGTGGCCAAGGTTACCAGTTGTCAGCTACAAAAGACCATTGTGAAGGTAAACATACAGGTGGCATTTTCTATGAAGAATTCTGTCAAACACTCTTCTATACAATTCTTTCACGGTTTATATAGTTATGCATCGTTTCTGCCACCTGTGGCTTGGTTAGCAAGCCATTGCCCTGATAACAAATTATGTGATGTCATTCACCTTGGAGTATTTACTCACCATCACTATTTTTTTCTCATAGTCAGTAACCTGGTTCAGACTATAAACCATGTCTGTCTTGGGGTTATGTGGGGACCTTGCATACCTCCAGAGCACCTACTGCCCAGGTTGAGTCAACATGACAAATCATGGCAGCTCCTAGGCATGGTTTTGCATATTCACTATGTCAGCCAATACCTACCACAGTTCCTCATGGGAAAATTATGGACTCTTGTCTCATGTGAACATCCTCACAGTGTTTGAGAGTGGCTTGTGGGTCATTGAGTCCAGCCCCACCACAACTACCCCTTGCTCAGGACAGGGTGTCTAAAGCTATTACTTGACTGGCCCTCCTCTGCTTGGACCTCCTGCAAGTCAGAGCTCATGTTTTTTTTATTGTGGCCACAAAGCCCTGACATGGATCATTTTAATGTAGTCATTTCATATCTCTCCCTTATCAACAGTTCACACATTTTCCCGCAAGACTTAATTTCTGTTGTGGGAATTTTTAGCATTCATGGCACAATATTTTGAACTTAGAAAATGCAACAATTCCTCCAGATAAGTGAATTTGTTGCAAACATGATTGCTGGAGGAATGCAGCTGATACACTGTGTTAGCCCTAATTTAATTTAATGCATTTTTTAAAATGTTCTTAGACACTTCCACCCATACTTGCATGGTTTATCTTTTGGCTGATGATAGTTCTGTTCATTTAGTCTTCTTTGTTATTCCTTAGGCGTCTGTGCACTCTCCTGTAGTTAGGTCACAACTTTTAGCAGTGCTAAACTTGACTCCAGGCTCTAACCATGCTCCATCATTTTGTGAATCTTTGTGCAGTATTTTTCCCATCGTTCTTTAGAGTCAGTGCTGAACTGGAATGTACTTGTAAGCCACATTATTTAAAAGGAGCTGTTGAAGGAGCCACATATCTGTCCACTCTTCATTGATATGTTCTGTCTTTAACAAATTGGGCCTTGCTAAGATGTGGTTATGGACACACAGGCCAATAGCCATTGTGACACTGCCTCTCACATAAACATTTTGCACTAGTGTAAAAGACCTCTAGTGAAAGGCTCATAGTTGTTGCTGGTGCGACAGTTTCTCTTGGAATACCTGTTATGTTGTGGTTTTGGCATTGTGCTGGCAGCCATTTAGGTTATTTATTTATGTATAACATTTTTATGCTGCCCCCATCGCAGAAAGCCTCGGGGCAGCTTACAAAACAAATAAACAAATATAGAATAGACATTAAAAAACCTGAAGCATTTCGGCAACACTATAAAACCAATAAATAGAAACAGCAATTAACAGTTAAAATAGCATTTACATAAAAAGATCTTGGCCTGGCGCCGAAAAACAAATAACAACAGCGCCAGGCGGACCTCTCTGGGGAGTGCATTCCATAGGCGGGGCGCCACCGCAGAGAAGGCTCTCCTCCAAGTACTCACCCTCCTAATATCCTTCACAGTGGGCTCCTGGAGAAGGGCCTCCTCCTCCAATCTCAGGGGGCTGGAGGGCATATATGGACGCAAGCACTCCTTTAGATACCACAGCATAATTCATGCTAGACGCAGTGCTGCATTACACATTGCCCATTCAGTCATCTTGCTGAAAGGTGTAATGGCTGGAATGAGCTAGGTATACCTCATTAAACACAGCAAGACTTAGGCTAAAGATGCAGGCCTGCTGGGCTAAAGATAAAGATACAGGCTAAAGATACAGGCAACCATGCTTTAATGAGTTCGGAGATGGTGGATGGTCCAAAACCTTTGGAAAACCAGAACCACTGGACATTTGAAACCTGGGATTTTACAGCTATTACACCAAAGGATCTAATCAGGCTGAGACTGCTCTGGGATTGTTGTACTTAAGGGTGAAAATCATTGCCAGTCTTCATACTTAGCAGTAATTATGCAACATTATGAGGGAATGTGACTCTTTGCTTGTGGCGTATTATGCCTGCCACCTGATTAATGTGTGTAATTCCATAATGAGGCAGCCAGTTTTTGTGTGGCTGATTAAGCCATATTGCTGATGTAACTAGGAGAGACTTGCTTGTTCTTTTTCATTCAAACTGGAGGTGCAAGCCTTCGCCTTGGTTGATCCCAGCTGACAGGAAACCAAGAGGGAATCCTTCCTAGTTCATCCCTTTAATGGTAAGGTAATAAGTCTCCAAAGGACTCCACTTCTGCCACCTTCGAATTGGCTGCTTGTCTTCTCAACTTTTAATCACCCATACTGGAACACAAATATGTGTTTAACTTTGCCTGGGAAAATTATGTAGCCCTCCTCTAAGACATTGTTAAGCACTGGGGCTAGGTTAACCCTAAGCCTGTTACTAGTTTCATCTGTTCTAAAATTATTTGTTTGATGTTGGATTCATTTCAGATATTAATGAATGCCAAGAAGACAGTGATGTTTGTCGTGGAGGGAACTGCATTAATTCTAAAGGTTCTTATGAGTGTACTTGCCCAGAAGGCTTCCAGCTAATTCCCTCCAGGGGTTGTCAAGGTACAGCCTGACTATAGGAATGGTATAAAAAGGATGAATACAAAACACACTTGTAACCTTTTAATTAGTGCATTCCAAGAAAAGCTCAGAAGACATCTTTCCTGCTGTCACAGTTTCTGGATATCTCCCTGGCAAATACCCTGTGTATCCTATGGGTCATTTCACTTGTATGTGTGTCAAATCCAATAATTTGATCCTGCCTGCACAAACCATTGCACAAACACTTCCAAAACTCATGAAGACTTCATTATGATGGGTCTTTTTTGCACCAGTTGTTATGATAGTATTTACACAATTGCTAATAGAACATGCAAGTACTAGCAAAATAATGGTAATTCCTGTACTTTCTCTGTTGACATTATGTTGGTATTCTGTTGGATACAACACTGCTGTCTCTAAGACAGTCACTAACAACCTTAAATCAATATACATATAAGTTCCTACATTTTGCTTTCCATGATGATCTGTAGTTATTTACTGGCTACCAAGGTAAACCTACTGATTCTCATCCACTAGGATGGATTGTACACTTCCTTCGGTAGGGCAAAACGTTTTTTGGAAAAGCATAGAGAATATGATTCTCTTGATGGATATTGTTGTTATTTTTCCCATTCAAATAAAAGCCGGTTCCTATGATTTATGACTGAATGCAAAATTAGATTTTTATTATCTGATAACAGGGATCTTCTGTGTTAGAGTTCCTCATGCACTGGGGACTTCAGAAATATTTTCACTGATGTTTTGGTAAATATTATTGAAATTTTCATATAAATACCTTCAGTGGTTTCTGTGTACATATGTATACAAGGACATTATTGAGTTGGAGAAAGTACATAAAAGAGCAACAAAAATTATCAGGGGCTTGAGCAACTCCCCCATGAGGGCAGCCACAACTAGGAGTGTTTAGCTTAGGAAAAAGCCACGTAAGAGGAAACATGATAGAGGTATTTAAAATAATGCATGCTGTGGAAAAAGTGGAGAGGGAGAGGTCTCCTGTAATACCAGAACCCAGGGTCACCCCATAAACTGATCAGTGGGAGACTTAGGACAAATTAAAGGAAGTAGTTCTTCACACAACGTATAGTTAAACTATGCAATTTACAGCCACAGGCTGGCCACCAATTTGGAGGGCTTTAAAAGGGGATCAGACAGATTCATAGAAGAGGAGACTATCACTGGCTACTAGCCTTGCTGGCTAAGTGGTACCTCTTGAACCAGAAGTAGCATGTTTGTATACACCAGTTGCTGAGAAGCTTGGACATGTGGAGGTTTTGCACCCATCCTGCCTGAGGGATGCTGTGAGCAACTGGTTTGCCACCATGTGTAGGGAGTGCTGGATTAGATGGACTATTGGTCTGATCCAGCATGGCTTTTCTTATGTTCTTCTTGAGCAATTGCTTCTCTCTCCCCTGTAGATATCAATGAATGTGCAGGATCCAATCTCTGTTTACCTCACGGGGAATGTATAAATACAGAGGGCTCTTTCTACTGCATTTGCGAAGATGGTTTTACTCTTTCAAGGGATGGCCAATCATGTGAAGGTAAGGTGGATTACACAAACAAGAAAGTTATGGTATAATTTTATTTGTGTCTATTTAGAAGTAAGTCCTACATCTAAATGTCGTATAGGATTGCAGCCATAATTATTTTCAGTGAGGCAGCGTAAGGGCTGATCTTGACAAAACTGATATATAACAAAATACATCCAACTGAATATATATTCAGGAAGGAAATAGAGAATGAAGATACTGCTAGAGAATTCAAATAAAGATATATCTGGCTTGTTTAGCTACTTTGCTACATATGTAGAGTTCTTTTTGAATGTTACAAAAAGAGGTATATAAAAATGTTTGAATGTTACAAAAAGAAGTGTATATTAAGCACTTGGGTAATAAGTGTTGAGCATTCATAAGCACATTCTATGGATTTCCAGATTAGTTAATAAATGTATGAAAAATTAATTCTTCTTATGAAACCCCTAAGAGCCAATTTAGTATCTCTGAAATATTCCAAAGAGCTAAATATTTTGAAGCCTATACCTTGTCCAAGGACAATCAAGTCTGGACGTCGTAAGTTTACTACCCTCCCAGCTCAATATATATATATCTTCCACCTCCATCAATCCCCAACAAAATAAAGCCCAGTATCCACTGCTTGGGCTTTCAGCCAACCAATTTTTATTGTTTTAAAAACTTTGCAATGAGTCTTTGTTCTCATTAGGCCAGTTGGCATGAAAGTTATGTAAAGAATCAAAAAGTGGAAAAAAAGAGAAATCATGCTTAATCTCTTGCTTTTAGAATTAACAGATAAATCTCAAACCAGCTGGGTTCAGGCCAGGGGAATTCAGAACACTCACATATGTTTATAGGCAGGTACAATTTTGGAATTAAGTGGCTCGGGAGTGAACAGGAGTCTCACAAAGTCAGATAAAAGACAACCACCTTTATAAAGCTCGAGATGTAATAGTTTCCCCTTTTCAGCTCCCTCTACAATATCAAAAGAGGTTCAGCTACATTTTAAAAAACCATTAATTGTTTTTCTGGATTCAGAACAAGAGCCCTTGTAGATGCTGTAAGGTTTGTAAGGAATACACACTGGGAGGAAAGGGAACGTTCATTTGCAAGCCAACAACAGAAGCCATAACAGTATCCACCAACCTGTGATCAATGGCCCTCAGAAGAAGGAAGCACAGCATTCCTTCAGGCAGCCATAACAGTCTCTGGATTGCAGGATATTGGCACCACAAGTATTCTTCAGCCACTCAGGGAAGAGGTCTTTGGCCTTCTTCAGCATTAAGAACTGCCCAAGCACTATATAGGCTTTGTCAAAACCTTTCTCTTCCAGCTTCTTGCCAAGTGGATTTCCAGTGCCCACTAAAGGACCCACAGGTTTTTTTCCCCCATTGGCTTGGCCATGAAGTCCCAGTGATTCTAGCTGGTGGCCATGTTGGCTACTGCTCTGCCCATGCTTATGTCAACCATCTCTCCCTCACTGCTGCACTTCCATTTTGCTGTTTGGGTTTTCAGTTCTCACTCTGCTCTGAAAATCTCTTCTTCAGTGCAATTCATATAGTAGTCACTTCCTCTTGGACTCTTAATACCTACACTCATTTCCAGAAGACCATAACCATCTTCAGCTAGAGCAATATAGAGAGCCAGCCCAACAGGGTCTCCACCCCGCACAATCTCTCACATTCAAAATAACCATAAAATGCTATTTTTGAGTTTCTGTTTTCAAAAAGGGAAGCCTTTCTTGGCAAAACTGCATACTAGGCTACCACATATATATTTTCCAATATTTCAACACATAAGGAGAGGATACATGGTCCTTTCTTCCCTTTCTCAGGTCCTGCTAAAAATTATCCAACTATTTATTATTTTATTATTATTATTTTATTTATTTAGAGTTTTTGTATGCCGTCCCCTTGTTATATAGCTAACTAGACCTGGAAAGAAAGCTCCATATAGCATTAATAGGTGCTTTCCTTCTGGGGCTAGTTACATTTTGTGAGCGTCATTTTCATTGTGATTGATGAGGAGAAGAGGGTTACCCATGCACCAGAATCTCCACAAAAATCAGGCTTCTCACATTTGTATTAACCCTTTTAAAACCCACACATGTAGTTTGCTAATGGCTTGTTTGGTCATTTGGTATTTTCTGTAGGGTACCAGTTGTACACTGACTGTTGTTGCATGTTCAGATGGTGGAATATAGAAGAGTTAGTCTTGCATGAAAAAGCAAGATGCTGTTAATTAAAAAAAGTTTTTATGAAAAAACAAGCTGCAGTTAATCTAAAATAGATGCAAATGTTTCTGCTCTCCTCCAAGCTGCACTAGGGGAAGGGAGGAGCAGAGATAGGAAGGAGTGGGAGTTTGTGGCTATTCCTGTTACAATAAACCATAGCTTGTCATGTCATGCAGGCTACATCAATGAGAAAACTCTAGTTACATTGCATCTTTGACAATTTCTCAATGACTTTTAATGCAGAATTTAGCCCTTTAATTTTGTCTATTTCATATGGAAATGAGTTATTTCATGCTTGTTAGAAATTCAGGAAGTTTTGGTATTGGCTAAAGTCATATTCATGCATTTTATGTCTTTGGGTCAATACCAAATGGTTGAGGACAAATCACAACGCTTACAACTGTTAATGTGTGGCCATTACAGAATATCTAAAGCTTTTTCTATGGTGGGACTAAATATAATTTCACACAAGCAAGTGTACTTTATATATACTTGCAGATATCCACAAAAAATATGGATGTTAGTGGAGACTTGGAAGGGAAATGAAAAATAGTTCATGATAGTTTTTCCCCCTGAAAGCCATTAACAAGGATTTGTGCAGGAGTTTCATCATAGTCATAATCAAGGAACATTGACCTTTTCCTTAATGGTAATTATTATTCTTGCTTGAGTATTTAGTAGCTTTCTGAATATTCAGGAAAGCGTCCTAGATGAACATGGCCTCTATTTTAAATGCACCCATATGGATATATTAAGCTTTTTAAAAATCAAATTATAAGATCTTCATTAAATCTGCAGCTCATCACACACATACACACATATATAAAATGAAAGTATCCCCACTTAAAAAACGAGACATGGAACTTGGAATAATACTAATAATCATGCCCAGTAATAATTTTCAGTCAGTCTCCAGAAAGGCCCTCAAAGCATTTCTTAATCTTCAGTATTGATAAAAGCAAATCTTTCACCATCTTAGACAAGACAGTAATTTGGGTAGATGAACATCTGCATGATGTAATGCTTTAAGATGTTTCAAAAGAAAAAGAATGAGGTAATTCTTTCTTTCATTTCAGTGCCTAAAGCCATATCAGCATTGTCTCCTGGTCAACAGTATTATAATTAGGGGTATCAATAGGAAAGAATAAGCAAAAACTAAAATGAAGAAAGAAAACAAGCAAAGCTAAAGGAAAGGAAAGGTTCCTGTTCTACCAATAGAACTGTAGTTTTGTGACAATTGAATTTCATATATAAGACGATGCATGGATATGAAGAAATTTCTGTGCCTTGATCTATAACTTACAACAGTATGAAATCATATTCATTTTTATGTGTAGAAATTTAATCTCAAATGCTTCCTAGTTTAAAGAATATTTCTGAAGCTCATGCATTGGTTAAGTTTTACTGGTAAAAGAGATCTTATGTAAAACAGTTATGCAATTATTTCACATTCCGTTGGTACTGAGAAACATATTTCTTTGTTTAGTGCAGTGCTCTGTGTTGTTGTTGTTGTTTTGTTTCCTGTTCTTTGTTTTTCACAGACCTAAGAATAGTTTTAGACCTGAAAAGTATTTTTACTTAGAAACATACGAAAGCAATATGATTTATTAACTGAGAACTTGCTGATTTTGCCAGTAATATTTCTCAGGACATCTTGACTTACTAAACTAGTATTGCTGTAAAAGTACATAAACAATCATTTCTAAAAAGTGAATGTGATTGTGGAGATAAGGAATTGGCTTTCTGAATAATACCATCATGATCATAATTTTTAACTTTACGGCTTACCCTACATCTCTGTAAAAGTAACTGCACAACACTATCTATATCTATACCACCAAAATATTTGGAATTCAATTACCGTTACAAAATCTGTGCCTAATTGCTATTTATATTATATTTTATATTATATTATATACATCTACCTTTTTCTTCTTGTGAGGAGCCCAAGGCAGTTTACATATCTCCATTTTATCCTCACAAGGGCAACCCTGTAAGTCATGGTAGGCTAGCCTGAGATTGTGCGACTGTCCCAAAGCCACCCAGTGAGCTTCATTGTCAAGTGTGGACTAGAACACAGTTTCCTTAAGGCCTAGTCCAGTATTCTAACCATCGTACCACACTGGCTTTCATCTGGAAACTTTTTCAAAGCCTTTTTAAAATAAAAAAATGTGCTGCTGCTGCTGCTGCTGCTGCTGCTGCTGATAATGATGATGCATGGCTCTGTTTTAATCTCAGAAGATCTTACAAATTCATCTTCTGATTTCATGAGATGGATAAAAAGAATCATACATTGTTCCCTATTAAATTCTATTTAAGATGCCATTTTTCACCATTTTACCCTTCATGCCAGCCATTTATAAGGAAGCAATCTGTATAGGGACAAAAGTAGGTCACACATTTGTACTATTATGGCTGACATGAAGCTGACATGACAAAGTTTACTGCGTGCTTATCAATCGCTGACATGAAACAGGTCACCTGTATTGATCTCTGAACATAAAAGAAAAAAGCACATAGAAAATGCTTCATTAGCTTTATCTTATTCAAAAAATGTAATTAATGCATTTTTGTTTATCACTGCATGTCTGCTCCTGGAATTTTAAATTTTCCTTAAGTGTTCCATCTAGTATTAATGTATCTCATTTTTCAGATGTGGATGAATGTTTCAACAACACTGTGTGTGGAAGTCACGGTTTCTGTGAAAATTCACCTGGCTCCTACGGCTGCCTTTGTTATCAGGGTTATCAGTATCTACAGGATGGGAAAGGCTGTGTGGGTGAGTTGCTAGAATTTGATGAATACTTCTTCTTTGAACAGCCAATTTTTAGGGAAATCTTCATTAAACCCTTTCCTATTATCTTTATTTTATACAAACCTATTCAAAATGAAATAAGGTACACTTTGTAGCCATTTAGCAAGAACATAGTGTTAGGACTAAATTAGAACAAAATCATTTCATCTTTTTAGAACCTATCATTTTTTTAAAGCATCAGACCATTCATCTACAAGACAAATTGTAATAGACTGAATTTAAATCCTGAATGACCAGGGTTTTGCAGAGCCCAGAGGAACTATAGTCTAGCTTTTGTGACAGAATAGTTGAACAGTTTTCAAATTTCACTGTAGTACTTCAAAAAGTTATTTTTCATTATAACAATCTTTATAATGCTATTCACATAATCCATATGGCAAGCTCCATAAAACCAGTAGAAGAGTCAAGCAGACTCAGGGAACAGTGACTTCCCATCTTTAGGCAGGTGGGCTTTAGTACTCTGCATAGTGCCTCTTCAGGATCAAACTCATGCCAACAGTGGGGAATGTGTTTTTTCAGAGTTCCTGTTTCTTCCTCACATCCCTCAAAATTACTGAAAAAGTATGGCTGAATATTTAGGTCCAGCATTACTCTTAATGCTCAGAACAGACTGTTTGATGTATATCCTGCCTCAGCATTTTGATCACCACTGGGAGAAATGTTGAGTAGAGCCCTTCTTTCAAAAGATACTTGCTGAAGATCACTAGGAAAGTTCAGGACTGAATTAAAATAAAATACCACATACGTATCTTGCACTATTCTAAAATAACATTTTGTATGTATGCAATGTACAATATACTGGCATGATTTCCATCAATGAATAGACCTAAAAACATGTTGTAGCTTATCCATGCAAGTCATCTCATAAATTGTGGCTTCAGTTGTAAGTATCTGGGAATTCAGACTGCTTATTGTTAACTCCTACGGGAAAATATTTTCCTGTTCTATCCAGTGGAGAGACGTCATTATGAGAAGTGGCCATAAGCTATAACAAAATCTCATAAATACATAGAGAACCAGGTAGACACACCTACAGAGTTAGCTAACAATTTCTAGACAATTCTCAGTATCAAGGAAAAGCTGTAAAACCTTTATGGCAAATATAAATAGCTACAGTATCCTATTGACTCTTTTCAGTTCATTGTCTGATCTGTTTAGCACATGGTCTGATTGAGCTTAGAAGCATCAGGAACTGTAAGCATATCTGAAATGAGTGAGGAGAGAAATTGCTGGACCATATGTGTGTATCATGCAAGCAGACATGTGTATATCATGACATCTAGTCTTATTTGCAAAAATAAAAAGGAAAGGAGAGGAAAGGAAACGTTATAATCAATTCACAAAGGAAGGAAAAAGTTTGAGTGACAGAAAACATTTGCTCTAATGCCTTTTTAGCATGAAAATGTTGGAACAGAGATCTAGCAGACCTTAGGTTATACTTTTTCACCTGCTGAAACCATCTCATGTTTATTCTGTTGTACTGAGTGGGGATGCATTCCTAAATCTCAGCCATTTGATTTAGTGATGGGAATGTGACCACATGCTGAAATAAGTAATACCAGTAAGCTATGTTTTGCACTACCATAAGCCATCAGTGTTTTTCTTAATTTTTCCTGTTATATTTTAGCATAGCAGATTAAATTTTTGTGTAAGAATATATTCTTCATAGAAGGACAAGCCAAAATTCAAACATAAAAGCTTAATGAAAAACAAGAAAACAGTAAGAGAAGGAAGATCAAGAGAAGTTTAGAAAAATTACAGTAGTTCCCCATAGCTATAACAGTGTTTGTTTGGACAGATATCTGGCAAATGCTTCTGTCACATATGCCCTGTCATTTCTCTTCCACCTGTCAGGGTTTATTTTTCCGTTAGAATCTTGTTAACCAGCCCAACCTATTTCACAGTCACTATACTGGAAATTTAAATTGGTTTAACAAACATTGGTTGCCCTAAGAGCTGGAGCTTGTGAGCTGTTTTGTGAGGATTTGTCACTTATTAGATTGAAATCCTTTATCTCCTCACAGAACAACCCATAAATGGATATTGTTCAAACCAGCCCTGACATTTATACAGATTTAAATGCAGTCATTCCCTCAGCTAACTTAAATAATGGCCTTTTCACACCTAATGCTAAGCCAAATTTTTTGAAATCTGGAACCAGCTGCAAAGAAGTAATAGAAGTTAAAGTTTGTTTTTAGCATACAAAATCTGGCATATTTAAACTATGGCTTGTTGTGATTTCTGAACCATTGGTTTGTTAGCTCTGCTGTCTGCCCTAAATGGAGGTACTCAACAAGAGCAGCCAGAAAACAAAACCTCTCTGAAGCCTGACAAAGTGGGCAGGAGAGAAGTAAACCAGAAATATGGAAAGCAAGCTTTTCTTTAAGTTTGTTAAACAGTTTTCTTTAAAGTACCTTTTCCTGAATGGCCTACAAAATGCCTCATGGTTAAGAACTTTTATCAAATAATGCATTGTATGTGAAATATTTCTTATTAACAATTTCCATTGGGGAGAGTAAAGGATGATCTTCATCTTATATATTAACTCTTCTTGGCTTTTCTGCAGCTGGTATTCTCCTAGTATAAACCATACAGTTTTTCCACTGTGATATCCTGTATATCGAATGTGATTCCTACAAAGGCTCAGGGCCAGACCACATGTTACGCTTGATGCATATTTTGGCATGTTTGATCTGTACTTTGGCCCTGCATGTTTTGCTTTGTTCTTAATTTGTAAGCTGCAGTGGCATAGCAAAGCAGCCCAGTCAACGAGAGGGAACCACACTGGAATCCTGCCAAAATATAAATTGCTTCTTCCACTCCAGCTACTATTTGTGTCAAGAGCGAAGCTGCCATGGGCTCCATTTTTTCACAACTGTGCCATGATCAGCCCCCATTTTGCCTATAGTTGCCATTTACATTTTTTTTAAATTCTCCTCAAGGCCAGGATTACTGTTGAATGTAATCTTTAATTTGGCACTAAATTAGATTCCTTTTGATGATGACTTGTTCATTCACCCTGATTTATAGCATTAGTTTTAGACAATGAGCTACATTGATTTTATTGGTTTTATTTCTTTGATCTGCTGTTTTATTCTTTCTGTTGTATTTCTTTCATGTATTCTTGTGTTTCATGTTTGATATTGTATGAGAGCCACTTTTGGGAGCCTTGGAAAAGTGGATGGTGGCATGCAATATTTCAAATAAATATTCACATTTTCCCAGTTTATTTTATTGATTTGATTGTTTTGATTTCTATATCACCCATTAACTGAAACAGTTGACTATACTTGCACATAGATGGCAGGAACTATGAAATATTACTGATGAAAGGAGATGTATAAAGTCAATATTATTCTTCAATTTTCAGATGTGAATGAATGTGAAATGCTGAGTGGAGTATGTGGAGAAGTCCTCTGCGAAAATGTGGAAGGTTCCTTCCTTTGTCTGTGTTCTGACGAAAACCAGGAATATGACCCAATGACTGGACAGTGCCACTTCCGATCCTCAACAGGTAATGTTCTGTTAGTGTTGAATGTAAATTTATTTATTTATTTTTCAATTCATATCCTTCCTTTTTCCTACAAAGGGCTCAAGGCAGCTTACATCTTCTCCATCTTATCCCCACAACAACAACCCTGTGAGGTAGGTTGGGCTGCGAGTCTGTGACTGGCCAAAGTCGCCCAGTTGGCTCCATGGCTGAGCGGGGACTAGAACCCAGATCGTCTGAGTGCCACTCCCATGCTCTTAACCACTACACCACACTGGCTCTCCCTGTGCTGGACAACAGAACTTTTCAGTCTGATGTAATGTAAGGAGGCACTAAAACTGTAATCAGTGGGAACATAAAAGTATTTTAGCACATCTTTAAATTATCCTGCCACAGATTAAGTTTTAAAGTACTGCTACTATTAAAAATAATAATGTGGGTGTCTCTTACCATTTAGAATGTATGCTTGTTTTTTTCAAAGTGTAACAGAATTTTGCTATCTAGGGATTAATAAAGGTGCAATCCTGAGTTGTGTTTCTGATAATATACAAGACGCCCCAGCCTGCCCTTGGCTACAAGCCAAATGCAGGGAGGGAAGTGGAGAGGCCATAGAACACTACATGTCCCAGTCTCTGTGTTTCCTTCTATTCCTGACCACCAGCACGGCCCCTTTTCTCTGTCTCTGATTTTTCTGATGAGCATGGAATTATAACCTCATAAAAGAAGCTTTCTGTGGTGGCGAGGAGTGCAGGGTATATGTGCATGTGTGTATGAGAGAGAAATCCATAATCAGGTGTTCTCCTCCATGCTCATAGCTCTGTCTACAAGTATAGAAGAGATATACAGCATCCTATGGTGCCCAAGATGTGGTTTACAGATCATTACTTTGCTTTTGAATTTGTTCATGTTTTACTTACTTATTCCTATTTATGTGATGTCCATTTCTAAAAACCATACGAGTTAGAGCGTATTTAAAAGTTTTAAAAAGCATCTTCCAACAGTTATTTATTTATTTATAAGTATTCTTTATATAGCTTCCATCATTTCATGCATGTGTGTTCATCTCGCATTGACTGTATCATCAAGAGATAGCTTCCTTATTCATACATGTGAAATGGTGATAAAATAGTATATTAACCACTCCAAATATAAAATTTATAACACCAGTTTTCATGTCAAAGATGATAAATACTATTGTGAGCATGCTGTCTGCTTACTGTAAATGGGTTATCAGCATGTTTTTGCCTTTATACCTATACTTGATTTCTTCTGCTTACTATAGCATGATTCACTGTACAAAGTTGTATTAAAATATGTCACAGAAGTCTTTAATTTACATCAGTCACAATTGTTTCATTTAGTGGCTGGTTCAAATGGTTCAAATAAAATAAGACACAGTTATGAAATAACCTTGCCCTGAGTTTCTAACTTGCTTATTGCACTGGATTCTCTACTTGCTGTAAGGCAGATCAGGTGCTTGCTCATTGGTAAAAGGCTGTTCAGAAATATCATTCAAAAGAAACTAGTCACAAACATTCCTCAGCTATTGCTCAGATGTTCATTGAGATAAGGTCTGTAGCACCTGTCACTGAGAACCAATTAAGAGAGTCAGTGTGGTACAGTGGGTTAGAGTATGGTCTTGGGAATCAGGCGATCTGAGTTTTAGTCCACACTCAGCCATGGAGCTCATTGGGTGACCTTAGGTCAGTTACAGACCAACCACAACAACAATCCTCTTGTGAGGATAAGATTAAGAGGAGGAGGAGAATAATGTAAGCTACACTGGGGAAGGAAAAAGACAGGATATAAATATAATGGATGAATGAACAAATGAGTGCAGCTTCACTCCTCAATTCAAAGAATGGTAATGATGGCCTGGTTGACACAGTATGACAAGCCAGAATATGGATTCAGTGTGAGTTGTTGAATCATGGGTTGCTGTGTTGTGTGAACCCAGCTGTGCTAACAAACCGTGATTTATTAACCATGAACACAGCCCAACGATAAACCATGAGTTGCTTTTGTGGGTTGTTTGTGACTGACAAACTATGGTTAGTAGCATTGGGGTCTACATGACACAGTGACGCAGTAACCCACAGCAGCAGCTCACACTCTGCCCATAATCAATCCCCCACTCTGGCTTTTTGTGTTCTCTAAACCCAGCCATTATGAAACCTCTGTAGAATGTCTAAATTCCCCAGTAGCATATACACACAGCAACAGTGAAATTCACATCGAGGCACTAAGACCTCTGGATTTCAAAGCTTCAGGATACCTTAAGAAATATTATTTTCAGCTTGATGCATCCATTGCAGTTCCCCTGCTTCCACTGCAGCAGCCAGCAGTGCTAATACACACAGATCAATATCTAGATAGTTTGCATCTTGCCTGTCCTGCTTTCAGAGAATGGAAGCCACATGTTCGGAAATGGAGAGCTAGGGTTGATTGCATCTGGAATCTCTGCAACATATCCTTCTAATGGGTTGTATTTCAAAGCAGCTGACCTGATTGGATATAATTATTCCTTAGATTTCATACTTTTCCAATTTTGGTGATGTAATTCTTGGATCAAGTTATATACCAATATATATATAAAACAAGTTTTTTAGGATCTGATCTGTTTAGAAATTTTAGAGAAAATACATTTAATTCATGTTTCATAAGAAAAATTTTAAAAATATCTTTTAAATATGAATTTTCATGCAGATTTTATCTTAGATTCATGTGGAAGTAGAATGCAACAGACTTGTGAATGGCATGTGCAGAACTGATACAGGGCAGAAACAGACTGACCCATCCATCTGTAACCCAGATTCCTTCAGACAAACTTAGTTGTGTGATCCTTCTGTATGCATTTCCAAACCATACTGAATTTTCCAGATAACTGCAAGGAAAAAATGTAGGTTATTGCCATAGTTCCTCTGACTAAATACATGCCTGCACATATTATCTTTGAGGACTCTGATCTGCATTTCAAATTTTCTGTGGAGTTTTTGGATATCAAACCCTATCCATATTCATGCTTCTTGGCCAGCATGCTGGCCAGTGATTAAGGTCACCAGGTTTGGGAAGGCTGCATATAGCAGGCTGAAATTTTACTGATTGACATCAGTAAAAATTGATACCGGTCATTGACATCTGTGAACCTTCATGAAAGTCTGGAACTTCCTGCTGTTACTAAAATATATGCTACTTTCTATCTGATTCTTCACCTATCAGGTGAGGTACTGTGGGCTATGACTCGTCTTCTCTGAAGTCTAATAATAGATCCTGCCTTCAAATGCATAAGCAAGGTGCAGAGTGCAGATCATCTAATAAAATCCACCCATGCAAAGGGGTCTTGCAGGTGCATTTCAAATGTCCTTTTCCCCAAAGATAGTTTGCAGCATGAAGCAATCAAAGTCCAAGCCCATCTGTTAAGAGGCTAATAATAGGAAGGAAGCATGGATATGCAGACCCAGATCTGTCTATGCACATTTCTTGTGAAAGACACATGAATATGTAAACCTAGATCTGTCTGTGTACATTTCTTTTCTTGTTTTAGAAAAGTTTTGTGTCTCACTCACTTTCCAAACATTCATGACGCCTGCCTGACTAACCCTCAAGTCACAGCTGTGTAAACAGCTTTTTTAACAGTTCTGGACACATAACAGGAGGAGAAGCTGAAACATAAAGTATGGGATTAAATAGTCACAGTGAATTTCACATTCCAAGGGGGTGGCTGTGTTAGTCCATTGCAGCAAAAACAACAGAGATGTACCGGCACTGCTGGGATTCTGTATTTGTGCCTGAAACTTTGATGCCACTTAATTTTAATCAAGATTCTCCTCATATTCACCCTTACTTGCCTATTTCAGTAATTATTCATGAATTGGGATTTGGTCTGCAAACACTTATCCCACATCAATTCTTTTAGGTGCCACTGCATGCTTTGTTGCTTTTGCACTGAGGAGTTCATTTCTTCTTCCCCCTGGGCCATTCTCTGGCACTCCTTTTGTTAGAACACGGTGTCAGAGCTGCTGTGGTTTCAGGGTGGAGGGGCTGCACTTTGAGATTCTGGCTCTGGTTCATCTCAACATATGGCCTGTGTCCAATGAAAATGTATACTTTGGTGGCTGAGGTACTGAGCCTCCTCTCACCTTGGGAGAACCAATTTAGTTCAACTGTATTTTTTTGACATATGATAGTCTTCATTTGGTTCCTATTGGACAGGGAGTAACACCACAAGGCCACTGTACATTATGAAATTCAGCACATTATGGAAAACTGGAATTATCTGATGAGGCGAGACCACAGACTAGACTAACAAAGATAAAATAGCACTCAGCTGGGTGTTTCCCCACAGCACACTTAGTGACTTTGGCAAAATATCAAAGAGAAATGAGGGTGCTTGTGTGCTAAATTTGAAAAGGTTTGTATGTCAGTTTGTGTCCAATGAGACAAACATTAATTCTTCCAAAGAAAGAAAAGACCAATTTAAATGTGTGATAACTATTGAATGAAATATAAATACTATGGCTAAATTTAACTATTTTATGCATCTCGGCTATAGAATATTTTGAACACATTACAACGAATTATTACAGCAAAAAAATTCCAACTGATGTCTTTTGCAATCATGCCTTAATACCACACAACACAAATAATTTCCATTTCTTTCTGTGAAAGACTTCTGTTCTGTTGGCAGATTCTGTAATGTATAGAAGTAGAATATATGCATACACACATCTTTAAATCCATGAAATTATCTTAATAAACACAACCAGTTTGTTTCTGAATATACTTTTTATATATAACGTTGAATCTTTTATTGTTGTTCTTAGGTTTACCAGTAGATACAAAAGAACTAGCAGATGAGAAGAAGGAATGTTACTACAATTTAAATGATGCAAATTTTTGTGATAATGTTCTAACATCCAATGTTACAAAACAAGAATGCTGCTGTACTTTGGGTGCTGGCTGGGGTGATAACTGTGAAATATTCCCATGTCCTGTGCTTGGAAGTGGTAAGTGTCCATTCGCTATTCACTTGTTTCTACTGCTAATATCATGAAGTCAATAAGTGGCTCTCACCTGACTGATCATGCTATATGAGCAATAATTCCTTACTTCAAGGAAGTAATCACTATTTTCTTCTGTGGGACTTACTCCCAAGTAAATTACAGGTTTGCAGTTTTTAAATTGGAACAATGTGCAAAAGCCCCATTGAACTTATTTATTGGTACCCGACCTTTCTACCAAAACAGACACTCAAAGCAGTATACAAAACAAATTTAAGACCCATTAAATTCAGTGGAACCTCTGAATAAAGGAACTATTTACAAATAAAGTGGCATTTATAAAGTAGCAATAAAATGGACAACATAAAGTCCAGCTGTTAGTTACAATAAACTGTTGTGGTATCCTATCTCAGATTCATGTTTTTCAAGCTTTAGTTGACATTGGCTTTCTTAAGTCATTTAATATTACATGAGGAATGAATGTTACATTTCTGTTATAGAGATTATTTATCTGGACCTCAATATTAAAAATATTTCAATATTCTAGATGGTCTTGAAGTACCTTGAATATTTTATTTATTTGTTTATAGAAACACACACATGCATATTCTTCCAAATAGAGAGTCTGCATATTTGAAGCCATTTTATGTGGCTCCTCAATGTAAGAGTTTGAAAACTATGGAATTCTAATTTCTCATGTGCTGCTTGTGATGTAGGACAGAAATTCTGTTCATCCAAGATTAATGGAAAGAATATAACTATAAGGTGTCCACACCATAAGAAGCAGTCCAGAAAAGGGACAGTTCACATAGGGAGGTTTTTTTCATACACAGTCTGTTAATTATTTAAAATATTTCTCTCCAGTCTTTCAATTAAAAAGTAATTCTCAGGAAAGACTACTCTCACTAAATAAAATAATAATAAAGACAGGAAGAGTCCTGATTTTCTCCTGACATAGTCAGTGGGGAAATGTAGTTATGATCACATATATCAACAATTTGTTAAAAGCAATCAACATATATCAAAATCATCAAGCATCAGCAATTCATGTCACTACTTTTTCTGCTGATGAAATCACAGAAATTATTGTAAACTAGATTCATGCTAACTCAGGTTATACATTTGACTGTATCTATCTTCTCCAACATGGTATCCTCCATATTTTTGGACTCTGACTTTTCTCAGTCCTAGTCAGAGGGCCAATAATCAGAGATGGTGGAAATCATAGCCCAAAAGAGATGGAGGACACTACGTTACAGAAGACTGATTTGTGTGGAAGTCTAGCTGGAGTTCACCAAATCTATTTGCATGGACAAAAAGAGGATGGTGTGTGAAAAGGTCATTTTTCCAATTTTTTCCTTCATTATCAGCTGGGTTTCATCACACTATGAAAAAATGCCAGTTCAAATGAAGTTTCTTTTCTTTGTTTTTTTAAAACACCATTTCTTTTTCTTCACATTGTCCTTGAATCAGTGAGTGCTGAGTTAGCAAAAATGTGGCTAGAGAAGAAATCACAATGTGTAAAACTATAAAAATGGCTTTATGTGACATGTGGTATCTATCTCAATGTAGGTTATTCCCCCTGATCTGAATTGTACCATCCAGTTTGCATTTAGGTTGGTTGGAGTTTAGACAGTAAACCACTCTAAAGTTCATATATATTGGCTTTTATGTGGTATCAAATCCTCCCTGTCTTATGCTAACTCTATGAATGAATGCCAAAATGTCCAGTCCTTGAACACCCTGCGCAGCTCTTGTAGACATATATGTCTATTACACACACAGAAGTCCCATTAACTTTAGTAAGACTATCCCAAAGGTATGCAATTGTGCTTTACACATTTGGATGCAAGTTTGTGGAATGCCATCATGGCTATGGAAAGTTAAATTGCTGTGTGTAACTTTTTTCAAGAACCTTTCTGTGGTTGCACATGGAATGCCATGTGCATTCCATCTTATGAAAGTGCTATGGTCACTGTCTTTAACAAAATAACAGCACATACCTGAATCTCTTTAATTTTTCTGAAGAGGTGTTATGTTAGAAACAAATTATATAAAATAAAAAATAGTTCTTAGAAAACAGAAGTGCCAATTTAAGATGTGCCAATTATTATAGAATAGTTGCCATCTGTTTCATATTGTGATGCATGAGTACATTCTGACTGAATTCTTGGTTTCTCTTCCTGCTAGCTGAGTTTACTGAACTGTGCCCTGAAGGGAAAGGGTTCATACCCTCTGAAGAGACTTCTTACGGAGCCATTGCACCAAGTTACAAAGGTCAGCCTCAGTTATATAGACTGAATTATTAGTGTTTCAAAGATCCTAAGAGAAATTAGAGCTTAGTTAGAAACCATTTCTGATATAGTGCTGTGCCAATTTTTTATGAGGTCCCATTTTTAATGTGAAAGTTGCTGGTTTGTGGAGGTGAGGGAAAGAGCCTGCAATAAATCCCTACAACATTCACAAAACTTTAGGATTATGTTGATTGATTGATTGATTTTATGTACAGCTTTTCTGCCCAATCAAGACTCCCAAGGCAACCTAAAGCACAATTACAAAATAATGAGAATATTAATACCAACTCCAAAATAAAGGCACTAAGAGAGCAACATTAATAACAAAAGCACATAAGGACAAAATGCATGCAGGGTATGCATTCAGATGAAATCTATTTTGAACTTAATCAATTAGTAATTGAAGCACCATGCAATAGGAAGTCAACATCGTCATGGCCTATCTAGGATTGCCTGGTGCTTCTAGTCTTGCAGTAATCAGAAGCACTTGCTTAGGCCCTTAGCTGGGGCCCAACTAACTTTGAGGGAATGCACGGTAAGTTGCTCTCCTAACTGCTGGCAAATAGATACACACCCTACTCCTGCCACCCAGTCCTCCTTCATTTCCTTCCCTCTTTTAAAACGAACGGACCAACAATCTAGTGGCAGCAGCTCCTTCTTATTCTTCTCCTCCTCATTTTCCTAGCCTGCCCTTTTAAAAATCAACAGTTTTTTAATTTATGTTTTGAGTAGCAGTGATCCTAACCAGTCAGCCTTCATTGAGCACAGGTCTGGTGCTCAGGTGATCTGAGTTCTAGTCCACACTCAGCCAGTGGAGCCAACTGGGTGGCTTTGGGTCAGTCGCAGACTCTCAGCCCAACCTACTTCACAGATTGTTATTGTGGTGATAAGACTGACAGTAAGAGCAGGAAAGTGATGTAAGCCACTTTGTATTCTTCAAAAAAGAAAAGGTGGGATAGAAACCTAAGAAACCAATAAATAACTTGCTTTTGAGGTGCCATGGCCAATAAGGATGCAAGAGTGGCAAAGGGGCAGTCTTTTTGTCACTTCTGTACCTTCATTGGCTTTGTACTATCTTTGTACAAAGGTACTATCTGGTTGGTTCAGATCACTGCTACTCAGAACATACTTTTTTAATAAAATACTTTTAAAATGGCATGCTTAGGACTCTTCATGCATGCCCATGAAGAGTCTTTTAGTGCCAGGCCAGACCAGGCTAGAAGGAGAGATGGGAGAGTTCAGAGCTGAGGAGCTCACTGGATCACAGGGCCCCAGACCTTGTTCCATGGTCCAGATCTACCTTTGCCACTTCCCAACTTATAAAGGATATTGAATATACTTTTGGGTATTATTCAAGTTGTGCTAAGAACATGCCCTCTTTTCCATTTAGAAGTGGGCTTTTGAGCTTATAAATGATACACAGGCACCAAAGGGAATTGTGATTTATGACTAATGCTGTAGATGTAGAGAGTGGCTATTAAAGTCCCTGGGCCTTCTTGAAGCCTTGCTCATTGTGGCATATAGATATATTGTGGATTAGCAAGTGGCTTGATATCCCCATCTAAAACTTAAAGGCTCAAACCTATACATACTTCCCTAGGAGTGGAACTTACTTATTTATTTAAATATCACCCTACCTGCCAAAAAGCAAGAGTACAGTGATTTCATACAATAAAAATAAGAGCATTCTACACTTACACTTATCCTTACCTGCGCAACAAGGACATTAGCCCAAAAACATTTGGTATAGACTGATAATGTGTAATAATGTACTGGTTTGGTAATGCTGGAAATTTCTTCTAAATTCTTGTGATATAAACAAGCCAATCTTCCACCAACCAAGCTTGTGCCAGTTGGACTGTTTAATCAGGTCAAACAATAAATTCCATTACTGTGTTTCCTTTTTCTTTTTACCTGCACTTCTTTATTTGCATGAATGTCCCTGGTACTTTTCTTTATAAATCCCCTTACAACTATATAATTCTCATGCAGCAAGTCCAAATATGCCATCTTTCAGAGACGTGGTATTTTAAAATTCTTGTTTTGCTAGTGTGCGTGTCAAGTTTTCATCCAATTCTTTAAAAGAAAATTGAACTTAAAGCTGCTCAATTTCTGGAAAAGTGACTGCAAAAATATTTGTATAGCCAACTCATCCTTTCTGAAGAAGTATGCCTTTTAGGATTTTACCTTTAGAGCTGTTCAGCAGATATAAAATTATTTCTTGGCATAACCTGCACTGTTGCCTTGAGATAAATGGAGGTCAATTCTGTTTAAAGCAACAAGCTTACCCCTGAACGATTTGACCTAATTTGTATTTGCCTTGTGTGTAACCCCTAGTTGATTTTGAGGAAATTGGAATAGAGGCATGGTAAACTCAAACAAACAACTAGGAAAAGACTCCAAATGCAACAAAAATGTGGGTATAAAATAATTCATAAAGCTGAAAGGTTATGTACCCAGGGTATATTTTTCTATAAAATATGATTAAACTAATACTTTGTGGACTGACTGTTCTGTCTATCTAAGCTTAAGCTTCATTATATGAAAGACATTATAGCTACAGAGCGATTTTCCCTAAGTTTGTACAAATGTCTGTCTGTCAGTTTAAGTTATATCAAAAACCCCCAGATACCAGAGTGATAAGTACCTTTAGAATTTTGTGCAGTAATATTTATAGTTATGGCTGTGTGGAGGAAGCCACCATTGCTGGAATCTCCAGAGCAGGCGCCAAAAACAAATCGTTAATTCTCAGCAGGATTTTAAATCAGACACAACATGGAGCAAGAAAGGGGCACAAAACTGGGGTGTTTCCTTAGCCAACATAAGCAGAGATCATGAAAGCAGTTCCAGGGGGTGAAAAGTATGGTGAAGTACTTGACAAAAACTGCAGTCCTTGGAGCGCTAACATCAGAGTGGTCTCACTGACTTCTGCAAGACTGTGTCTTAGAGGCAGCCTGAGGAGCATTGCTTCAGCCACACATGGAAACAGAATCATGCATGAAATGGAATTGACTGATAAAACAGAACATGCCCTTATGGGCAGAGCACTTAATATAGACTTCCATGCTAAATAAATATAGTAGTGTGCCTGACATCGCACAAATAGGGACATATTTGAGCTGCAACAAAGCATCTGGGGTGTTTCCAGGTTTTAACTGTATTTGTATTAGATTTATTTGTGTGAGCTGTCCCAAGGCTATATAGCAAGGGGATGGCATACAAAAACTTTAAATAAATAATAATAAATAATAATTTTACCACTTCCTGAACCTACCCAATCAACCCAGCTCTGCTAGATTGCCCAAGCCAAGAGGGCACACCAGTGAATGGCACCAGTTGAGGGATTATTTTGTTCTTTTTAAGACCTTGAGGTGGAACCAAATTTGAAGGTTAAGGAGTAGCCCCGCCCTTCTCATGATGTGCTCTGCATATAAGTTAAATAGGCAGGGTGACAGTATACAGCCTTGCTGTACTCCTTTCCCAATTTTGAACCCATCAGTGGTTTCGTGTCCAGTTCTCACTGTTGCTTCTTGACCTGCATACAGGTTTCTCAGGAGACAAATAAGATGGTCTGGTACTCCCATCTCTTTAAAAATTGCCACAATTTGTTGTGATCCACACATTCAAAGGCTTTAGCATAGTCAATGAAGCAGATGTTTTTCTGGAACTCCTTAGCTTTCTCCATGATCCAGCATATGTTGGCAATTTGATCTCTAATTCCTCTGCCTCTTCGGAATTCTGCCTGTACTTCTGGTAGTTCTCGGTCCACATACTGCTGGAGTCTGCCTTGCAGGATTTTGCAAGCATATGAAATGAGTGTAATAGTGCAGTAGTTTGAACATTCTTTGGCATTGCCCTTCTTTGGGATCGGAATGTAAGCTGACCTTTTCCAATCCTGTGGCCACTGTTGAGTTTTCCAAATTTGCTGGCATATTGAGTGTAGCACTTCTACTGCATCGCCTTTTAAGATTTTGAATAGCTCAGCTGGAATACTGTCATCTCCACTAGCTTTGTTGTTGCTCAGACTTCCTAAGGCCCATTTCACACTCCAGGATGTCAGGCTGGAGGTGAGTGACCACCCCATCGTGCTTATCAGGGACATTAAGCTCTTTCTTGTATAGTTCCTCTGTGTAATCTTGCCACCTCTTCTTAATCTCTTCTGCCTCTCTTAGGTCCCTGCCATTTTGGTCCTTTATCATGCCCATCTTTGCATGAAACATTCCCTTCATATCTCCAATTTTCTTGAAGATATATCTGGTCCTCCCTATTCTATTGTTTTCTTCTATTTCTTTGCACTGTTCATTTAAGAAGGCATTCTTATCTCTTCTAGCTATTCTCTGGAATTCTGCATTCAATTGGGTGTATCTTTCACTTTCTGCCTTGCCTTTCGCTTCCCTTCCTTCCTCAGCTATTTGTAAAGCTTCTTCAGGCAGCAATTTTGCTTTCTTGCATCTCTTTTTCTTTGGGATGGTTTTAGTTGCTACCTCTTGTACAATGTTGCAAACCTCCGTCCATAGTTCTTCAGGCACTCTGTCTATCAGATCTAATTCCTTAAATCTATTTGTCACTTCTACTGTATATTAATCAGGGATATGATTTAGGTCATACCTGAGTGGCCTACTGCTTTTCCCTACTTTCTTCAATTTAAGCTTAAATTTTGCAACCAGAAGCTCATGATCTGAGCCATGGTCAGTTCCTGGTCTTGTTTTTACTGACTGTATAGAGCTTCTCCATCTTTGGCTGCAGAGCACATAGTCAATCTGATTTCTGTGTTGACCATCTGATGATGTTCATGTGTAGAGTCGTCTCTTGGGTTGTTGGAAAAGAGTGTTTGCTATGACCATCGTATTCTCTTGACAAAATTCTGCCAGCCTTTGCCCTGCTTCATTTTGTACTCCCAAGGCCAAACTTGCCTGGTATTCAGGTTATCTTTTGGCTTCCTACTTCAGCATTCCAATCCCCCATAATGATAAGGACATCATTTTTTGGTGTTACGTAATGCTAGACGGTGTTGTAGGCCTTCATAGAACCGGTCAACTTCAGCCTCTTCAGGACCAGTGGTTGGGGCATAGACTTGGACAACTGTGATGTTGAATGGTTTGCCTTGGATTCGAACTGAGATCATTCTGTCATTTTGGAGATTGTATCCCAGTACTGCTTTTCCTACTCTTTTATTGACTATGAAGGCTACTCCATTTCTTCTGAGGGATTCTTGCCCGCAGTAGTATACCTGATGGTCAACTGAATTAAATTCACCCATTCCTGTCCATTTTAGTTCACTGATTCCTAAGGTATCGATGTTCAGTCTTGTCATCTCTTGTTTGACCACATCCAGCTTGCTTTGATTCATAGATCTTACATTCCAGGTTCCTATGGAGTATAGATCTTTACAGCATTGGACTCTCCTTTCACCACCAGATACATCTGCAACTGAGTGTCCTTTCGGCTTTGACCCAGTCACTTCATTCCTTCTGGTGCTACTAGTACTAGCCCTCTGCTCTTCCCCAGTAGCATATTGGACACCTTCCGACATGAGGGGCTCATCTTGCGGCATCATATCTTTTTGTCTTTTGGTACTGTCCATGGGGTTTTCATGGCAAAGATACTGGAGTGGGTTGCCATTTCCTTCTCCAGTGGATCACGTTTTGTCAGAGCTCTCTGCTATGACCTGTCCATCTTGGGTGCCCCTGCATGGCATAGCTCATACCTTCATTGAGCTATACAAGCCCCTTCGCCACAACAAGGCAGTGATCCATGAAGGGGAATGGCAAGTATAGATTCTAGCTAATGTGTCTTTATTCTGTACTCATCAGTAACCTAAGCAGTTTTACCATCTCTGCCTTTTGTTATGGTCTTTCTGCCAGACAGTTTGGCAGACACCTAAACAGTTGCTTTAGCTTCTAAAAAGCTTGTGGGTGAATCCAACTGGAGAAGCAGAAGGCAAGGACAGATGCCAAACCTTTCCTGCACCCACCACTTCTTCCCTAATCTTCCATTCTCCAGCCACATTTCTTCCAGCCAGGACAAACATATAATTTTAATTCCAGCTGGAGAAGGGTGGCTTAGAAGGGAGTGCAGGGGGGAAACGGCAAACAGGTGAAGGGTTAAGCATTATAGATGTGCTGAACTTTATAATTTTTTAATTCAGGATGTAAAGTTTGACATTTTGCATTGCTCACCTCTGAGAATTAATTGAGCATTCCAGCCCTCTTCTTGTCTAAATTAGATTAATCCAAGCAGGAGGCATATTTTTCTCCTTCCTACAACACACCTACTTGCTCACCTCAGTCTTTGTCCCTCTCCCTTCCACCTATGACTGTTGTTTCATTTCAGAGTCTAAGAGCTTTTCTACAGAAGGCATGGATTGTGTGCTCATCATTCCCTATCCATGGCCATTTATGGCCCTTCAGATGAAGTGGTGACTCTCTAGTTTAATTTATGTTTTTAAACAGAACTTTTGACAAGTTTTTTTCATGGAATATGCATTATTTATGAAAATGAAAGAAAAACCTTTCTCTGCTTATATACTTGTGCTATTCTGCTATAGCTCAGCATCACATAGAGGTTATATAGTGGAAGAACAATAATAAAGACATTCTTCAAGTAGTGCTCAGTTCTCATCTTAAAGTAAATACAGTAGATTAACAGCCATGTGTAGAAAAGCTCTAAACTGCAAAATTTTGCAGTCAATTCACAGGGAAGGGAACATAACCTCTTATAGTTGAAAGCTTACTTTGAAGAAAGCAGTGAGTTCACATGTGCATGAAGACTGAAACATCCCAATAATTATTCCCATGTGTGGAACAACCACTACAGATCAAACACAGAGACCATAATGAATCACATTGCTTCAAGCACAGTACCTGTAAATGGGGGCACTTTTCAGATCAGAGGTGGGTGATTCATAAATACATATGTATCCTTTACTGCCTCACCATATGATAACTTAAACAGGTCGTACTTTGGCATATAACTTGGACTGTTGTTGAAGGATTTAGTTGGTTAGTGGTGTCTGTTTGTTGTTCTGCAGTGTTTAATTAAGTCCTGGATTTTGTTAGCCAACTTGAGTACCATTTTCTGGTGCAAAGGCAGGCTAGGGGGAGGAAAAACTAGGCTCAGAATTCAAACTGCATCTACATGGCCTAAAAGAACTTCTAACAATGTATTATCATTTATCTGTAGATGCTGATGAATGTCAACTTTTTGGCCAAGAAATATGTAAGAATGGCTTCTGTTTAAACACACAGCCCGGCTATGAGTGTTACTGCAAACAAGGCACATACTATGACCCTATAAAACTCCAGTGCTTTGGTAAGTATGAAAATTATTCTGCTTACTCTTTGAATTGCCAACCAGAACTGGGAAAAGAGAACAGATTAAGAGTCTGATGCTTGCCAACTCCAGTGAATAATTCAAACACGCAAGCTGGCTGCTTGTTTTCTCTATACGATCTTTCCAAATTATGCCTGATTACTTGGAAAAGCAATGTGAAAAATACATGGGCTTGCAGCAATTACCTTGATTACAATGGCTGGAAAGAATTTGTGAGTGCAAGAACTGTTGCTGGCTCCTTCTGAGCACATCAGTGTACCATTCACGTCACACTAATATTTCTTCTTGTTGATATTGCACCTTCAATATGTGCACAGTACAAGAGGATTGGTCTCTGGCCCAAGTAAAATTCAACAAAGGGGAAGCAATGGAGAGGGAAGTGAAGGAAGGAGTAAACAGAGAAAATAGTGTGTATTTTTTCACACATAATCCCTATCTGGGGCTTAAGCACACACAAATTGTGTAAAGAGCAGGGGAAATATACTTCCTTTGCAGTGTTACTCAATGGAGCTTTTCTGGGTGGTCAGGGACCAGCTGCAGTCTGATCCAGAGGAGAAAGAGCAGCCTGGAACACAGTTGCATACTAGTTTGAAGATAAAGCCACTCATATCTTTCACAGTTCAGGCTCCATAGTTAGTACAATTGTGGAGGGGACCAGAACTCCATCCAGTCTAGTCATTTTGAAACCTGAGAATGTGGACGGGTATTTGAACATATTGGTCCAACCACTTGTATCTTTGACCCTAGTCTTTCTTGGCTTATTACATCTAGAAGAGAGGGGATGACCAGCAGGGTCCAGAAAGTTGTAAATTTGTCTTTGAGAAAGAGGAGATGCCAGTAAGGAGCATTCATCAGGCCACTCCTCAAGAAACCTAACTTAGATCCAGAAAATTGAAGCAATTACATGCTAGTTGCTAACATCCCTTTTCTGGGCAAGGAGTTCAAGCATTTTGTGATTACTTCTATCCTGTCTTGGATATAACTGATTTTCTAGATATATTCAGGCCTGGATTAAGAATGGAAACTGCCTTGGTTGCCCTGTGGGATTACCTGTGGCAGAAGAGAGATGGGAATTGTGACCCTGTTGGTTTTTTCAGACTCCTCAGTGGCTTTAAATACATCAGCCATTGTATCCTTCAGGATAGACTGCCTCAGTCAGGATTTGGGGGCACTATCACAGTGTTTCTACTCCTATTTGGATGGCTGACACCAGAAGGCAGTGTTGGGAAATTACTGGTCTGCTCCAAAGGAGACAGAAATAATCATGGGTTCATTGTCCAGTTAAGGGGCATTCAGAGAAGAGAGGATTACATTACCCCTAGCATCAGACTCATAGTTTGGGGGTGCTCTTAGATCAGTCATTCTCTCTGGGGGATATTTGGCATTGGATTTGACCTCAGAGAGCCTTTTATTAGCTTCTATACTAGCTGCAACCCTACCTGGACAGAGATAGCCTTGTGACCGTTGTTCAGTCTCTGGTAACCTACTGTTTAGATGATTGCAATGCTTTACACATGGCGCTGCCTTTGAAAACAGTGCAGAAACTTCAGTTATTACAAAATAGGAGGCTAGAATACTGAGATTGTATTATGTACATACATCTCCATCTGTACTGGCTGCCAGTACCAGCCCCAATTTACAGTGCTGCTTCTCACTTTTAAAACACTAAATGGTTTGATGAAAAACATCTCTTATATTTACCTACCCATACATTAAGATCATTACCTGAGGCCTTCCTCCAGGTGTCCCTACCAAATGAGGCAAGGTAACTGCTGTAAGAGAGAGGGCCTTTTCATTGGTCATATCCCATTTATGGAAATAAAAATAGGAGAGACACTACGGTTCACTCATTTGCACTCTGTACACAAACACATTTCATTAATCCTACTTGAAATAACAACAGTTTCAAGCTGTTTGCATTCCATTTCCTCCTTGTAAGCTTCCAAAGAAGCCTAATTGACCACTGTGAGAAACAGGACACTAAACTAAATAGGACTTTGGTCTGATCCAAGATAAAGGCTCTTTGGACTTTCTTATTTATTTTTTATTTACAAAATTTCATCCTAATCAGAATTCCTGAGCAAAGAAGAATAAAACAAAATATCAAATTAAGGATGAAGTCCTGTGACTTTGCAACATTGTCTGACAGCTTCCCCCTTCCCCTACCCTGCCCCAATCATAATTGGGTCCCAGAGGAAGACAGAAGGGGCATACTGGATAAGGGGGAGGAAGCTGAGTCCACTGATACTAATTGCTTCTTTTCTTCCTCAGCACTAAATCTAGATGGCTGAAAACAGGCATCTAGAGAACACCTGGCCTGAGGTGTATCACAGATCTATACCCCTGTGCCTGATACTGGCCATAGAGTGCATGGAAACCCCTGGGTTCAGAGGCTTCTATGCATCTGCAATGAGGGCAATAGGATTGCACCTTTATAACAAATCAGAATGAAATACCAAATTAAAGCATTTAAAACCAAATTGTAACAATCAAATAATGGCTGGTCAATCAGAGAAGACTTGCTTAAATTTTAAAAAAAATTCAGCAGGCACCAAAACCAAAGCAATGTCTGTGCCTCCCTGATATGAATCTGAAGACTCTACCCTGAGTTGAACCTTAGGTCTGTGCAGAACCCTCAAGAGCATAGTTATGACAAGTACATTTTGGCAAGCGTGCCAAGAAGTTGTAACTGTCACAATTTGAAGTAGGATGCCATTTGTTTAGGGATTCAGCTTATCACTAGTTTCTGGCTGGTTATGTATTTATTATTCTACCAAACCCCGAATGTCCCTGGAAGAGCCGTGCACAGGCTCGCTCTTTATTTATGAGTACATTATTGGGCTCATCTCTGGTTGATACATTTTTCCATTTGTAAAAATTCCATTTGAGGAAATGGGCATTTTAAATTTTCTCTCTAACTCACTGTCTGTCTGTCTGTCTCTCTCTCTCTCTCTCTCTCTCTCTCTCTCTCTCTCTCTCTCTCTCTCGCTCTCTTTCACACACACTCAGGGCTGATATGCAGTATGGAATAGCAATTTCACAGTCTTGATTATCATAAAATGTCCCGCTAGTCTACCGAACTGTCTACTTACTCACTTTTTGCCATTTGACTGAAAATTATTCCTAGTCACAGCCTTGACTTTTTCCAGCTTAAACAGAAAACCATTCTATATGGAATAACATAATGAAAGGAAACCACAGCAGGAGAGTTAATCATCTTGGATTCAAGTAACTTTCCTTTCCTGATGTAAAGTCACTTATTTCCTTAAAGTTGCACTGTTGCTTCTGAGATAGAGTTGAAAAATAGTCAGTTTGTTTCTGCTTTTTGTGAAGGTCAGGTAACTTTTGGTCTAGTATTATTTGGATTGCCCAGTGAAAGAATGCACGTGCCCATTTCTCCAAAGCCTGCTTGCCAATAAATCAGGAATCTGTAGAGACCAATCTAGACATAATACTGTGGCATTCAGCAATTTTCTGGTCTTGTGTGAAGGCATCCGACTGTGTATTCCTTTTTGTTGATGCATGTGGAGAAGGAAGGCATTAACTGTTGAATAGTTCCTTCTTTTAGGCACATGTAGAAACATACCTTTGATCATCCAGATTTAGATATGAACTAATTAAAAAGAAAGTGCACAACAGAATGGGCCCTTTTTGCCAGTGCAAATACATCATGTAGGATAACATGTGGGAACTGGTATCTGTTTGATTTTTTTTTCATTTGCTTTTGAACAGATACAGATGAATGTCAGGACCCCAACAGCTGCATAGATGGCCTTTGTATCAACACTGAAGGATCTTACAGTTGTTTCTGCACCCACCCAATGGTTCTAGATTCTACAGAAAAGCGCTGCATTAGACCAGCTGAATCTAGTGGTATGCCTTACTACATGCATTACTGCACTCAAGAGTTTCAAAAGCAACTGTATGCTCCCTAGCAACTCTCAAGTTCTTTTCACTTCTTTCTAAGAGTATCTTGGGTCATAATCATCATGCTTTGCTGTTTTGCCCCTAATTCAGTTTAGTGGCTCTGGGGCTAGCATAGATCTGTCAGGGATGGGGTGAGGAGGAGGAGTGCTGGACAGGTCCTTCTCTGTTCTTGAAGGCAAACAGTGCATGTTTTACAAATTTTCAGCATGGGCCATTGTGGTAGGAATCTGTAACTCCACACTGATGTGGTTTCCAGTGCTGATGCAGTTTAATCGCACAAGTTCTCGAATTTACATTTACTTTTTCTGCAGCACACAGTGCCAATTATTGTGGTATAGACTTGGTATTAATCCTGTATTTGAGTTACTTTTCTTCCGAAACCTCATTAAGTGTAGTATATGTACATGAACTCTTATGATATGAATGTAACACCATCAACTACTATGGCGACATTTGTCCCACTCTGTCATGTTAGAGGGACAATGTCAGTATGAACCTTACCTTGATGAATGCCCCCCCTTTCTTTTTAGATTTATTATTAGCACATGCACTGGTTTGTATGTGTGTTTCAAGGAGTAAATAGAAATCGAAGGTGTTCCTGCCATTGTAGATAATGCAAGATGCCCAGCTGCCGCAGGTGGAGCTCATGCCGTGGCTCTTCTCATAGCAGCATCAGCTGCGTTAACACTGACATGAGGACCAGGCTCCTCTGCTGCTGGGATAACACGAGCATTCAGCAAAAAGCATCTGGAATCAGCCAGAACAGGACTTAGGGCAGAATACAACAGTCTTTCCAAGCCTGGTGCTATCCAGATGTTTCATGAAACTCTATCACCCCCAGCCAGCATGGGTAATAGTCAGAATATTGAGAATTGTAGTCCAAAACTTTTGGAAGGCAGCAGGTTGTACATGGATGGAATAGAGTGCTGCTTCAAGAAGGCTGCTGTTTGATAAACACTAAATAACTTGTGAATGTATTGGTTTTCTTTATCAATAGTTTTGCACAATATTGGAAATTTTATTTATTTTCAGGAAAGTAAGATTCAAAGTCCCTTGTAGTTTGTGTTGCATTGATTTATTTTATTTTTTAATAATTGTGAGAATGGTGTGCTGATCACATGTCTTTTGTTGTACTGATCGCTTCAGAACAAACTGAAGAAGAAACAGATCTTCATCAGGATCTTTGCTGGCAACATCTGAGCGATGGTGTTGTTTGCAGCCGGCCTCTTGTTGGAAAGCAAACTACTTACACTGAGTGCTGCTGTTTATACGGCGAAGCTTGGGGCATGGAGTGTGCACTGTGCCCAATGAAGGACTCAGGTAAGGCTTCTTCTTTGGACTTCAGGAATATTTCATTAGCAATCTTTCTGCAATTCAAAACTGTATCTAGAACAAATATAGTTGGTTTGTCATTACAGCTCAGGTCACAAGAAAGTTTGAAGGTCCTGAGATTAAATCATACATTATGCTAATGATATAGTCTTTCCAGTTGCTAATGTGAAAATCTGATTTTCTTGTATCTGCTCCAAATACTGAGGGACAAGCTACACACTATGTTACTTCCATAAGGTGAAATTGAGAACATTTTTTTTTTTACTTTTAAGACTATGGTAAGTGCACATGGCCCTGATTTAGACTGGGACAGTCACTGTCTGAGAAGGAAGAATTAACCTTTCCTCACCACCACCACCACATCCATCATCCTCCAAATCTCTCCCAGCTCAGCATGGAAGTTAAAGAAAAATGGTCTCCATTGTCAGTGCAGGCTTTCCCCACACTTTAACTCCTAGAAATGGGGGAGGGGTGGAGGAATTTCAGTGAGGGAAGGGGACAATCTTCCTCTCCAAGTAGATGGTGCTCTACATTCAAATTGGGGTTGTGCATACTTAACTCTAGAGTTAAGTTTATATTCAGCTGCATGCTGTGTACTTAACACGTTGGGCTGGTTTGAATAGACAAAATAAGCCATTGTGATGCACGCTGGGAATTTCCAGAATATTACTGCCTGGGTGTGGCTTTTCATGTCAACCAAATGTAAGTAATTCCTTGCAAATTATTCTTTTACAATTAAATATATCCATGGACTCACTGAAACTGCAAATGTATATTGATTTGATTACCTATTTTCTCTGAGTGAAAAATACATTTTATGACTTCTGTGTGTCTGGTGAGGGTGGGGTGGTGGAGATTAATGGTAGAACAGGGGCACTCAGTGTTTTTCTTCACAGCAACACTATTGAATATCTACAGAATGCCCTGAAGATGTACTGCTCTGCAACACATTATATACTCACACATTTACTTTCTCCCTTTAATTTTCTCACTCAGTCATGCTTGTGAAATTTGCTAAAACTATGACAGAAAGCTCTGGCTATTGAGTGAAACGTATGTCAGTCAGTCAAAAAGCTGAGCAGAATGTAGAACTGAGGTAGGCATCCTGGTGCCCATGGATGTTTAGTTCTACAATTCCCATGAACCCTGGACATATGGATGGGTGATGGGAGTTGTAGTCTAAGACATCTGGAGGGCACCAAGTTACCTATCCCAATTTAGAGAGTTCTAGACATCTGCATTTATTTAACAACATGAAGTGAGTTTCTCTCTACCTGATCCAGCAAGCCATGTTTCAGATTCCACTATATTTTGCCAGGGTGGCCCAGTTATAAAAGAAACACATGATGTCTAGAAAAATATGATGTGCACATGGCTTTTGGGTTTAATATTGGGACTGCTTAGATTTCCAGGAGCACTGCTTAGATTTCCAGGAGTCATAATAAAACTTTAGTTCATACTTAAGTTTTCTGTTGGAAAAAATGTCTTCATGGCCTCCTATGAGTTTTACATTTTGGATTGATCACTTAGATTCTATTGTTTAAAATGAGCTGCAAACTGCATTTGCCAACTACCACATCATAGCATTTAAAATCATGCCAAGATGAGTTTGTTTGCTGCAAGGCATATTGCTAGAGACAGCACATTCAAATCGATGTACTAATTATGAACTGTGAAAAAGGTGATTTATTATTAGGTATGTGTGAGGATTCCATTTTGGGCAGAAAAGCCACCAGATTCCCTGGTTTTGGCATCCTTGACTCCAGACTGCTTTGCAGAGTCTGAGTTTCTGGTGAGTCCACCCAGGGTTTATGGGGCACTTGCCAGAAATCGAGGCCCATGCACTGTGTGGGCAGCACCATTCCAGTGTGCTAAATTCAAGAGGGGAAGAAGGTTGGCTGACAGGAATGGCTGCTGGGCAAGCTTGTAGATTGTGCAGTCAAGGGTTTGTGAGTGTTTGCAGACTTCTTAGCTTAGCTCACTTTGCAGGACTGGGGCCCAGCAGAACAGGTGGTCCATGGATTCTGGAGGGACCCTATTTATTACTTTACTGTCCAGTAGGTGAAGCTGTGTGAGCATTCAGAAAACAAAACTAAAACCACATAACAACATAAAATAATACAATATAATTTTAAAACCCTTAAGTTTAAAACAGAATGAGAAGAAAACAGAGTAAAAGCCAACAGAAGGACAAGGCGAAAGAAACATGGACCTGGTTGGCATGACACAGGTCAAGGTGGCATGACTCACCTTGCATTGTTGGGACATCGAAACCTAGCACAATTTCCTGGCAGCATTTTCCATGAACAAGCCAGTCTAAGAACCCATGGCTTGTTGTTCGGTCATTCAGCGGGTTTTGTTTTCAGAGTGGGTTAACAGGATTTCCAAACCCCAAAGGGTAACTTCATGGTTTGTCAGGAATGGCTAGGGAGTTTCCTAGAAAAAATAGCAAAAAAATAAGAACAGCAAAATCTTGACTACAAAAAGAATTTTTAAAATGGGCAGTGAACCAGGCACAGCCACTTTAACATGCCAATAAGGCACTTTGTCACTGCCTGTTAATTCAGAGACTATAAAAAGCAAACTTCAGAAAGAGGGGAAAACATGTGGTAGCCACAAAGGGGACGGCAAACAGGCAGTGAGGACAAGACAGATCCTGCTGTGGAGTCCCCTAAGCTAACTGGGACAAAGCACAGTGAGCCTAATTGTCTGCATGGTGCCCATAGCATATTTGAAAGGTGGGTTGCCATGTTGTGTGAGCTCACCCATTGTCTTCAAAACTAGTTCTTTTATCGTGTAAGCAAATAATTATATCTCTACTTTTTACTGTCTAGTTTTTATACCAGTGGACTTTGACCAATTGGTGCAATCTCAGTTATGATTTTGGTGGATTACCTGGCAATGTTCATATTTTGATCTCTGACTGTAAAATAGAAATGGTAATATCTTCTCTTGCTGAATCCATCAGAAGATAAGTGAGGCAAAATACATGAAGCACTATTAAACAATTATGTTTCACATACTCTGTTGCACTATTTCCCCTACTCCCAGTCTAATGGCTTCCATCCTGCATATTAGTGTCCTGCACCTTGTGCAGAATCTATAAAACGATTCACAGGCTTTCTTCTGGCTGGAACTTCTTGCAGCATCTAAGTCACAGTAAACTTAGGGGATGTTTTACAGGCACTAGACCACCTAATTCCTAAGCACCTATATATGTCTGGTATTTAACAGGCATTGGGTGTCTGTTTTAAGGAATGATATATGGCCCCTAGTGTGCTAAGTCTCTGGTATGTAAGGTAATGAGATCACATTTACGTGCACCTCAAAAGTACATGCACCTCAAAAATAATATGTAGTGTTTCTTTATATTTTAATACAGAGAGAACAGTTTTCCCCACTTTTAAATTATGAAGCACAAGTTGATCCCAGGCAATTAATACTTTTGTTTTATTTTTAGTCACCTGATGTTGTTTTCCCTGTATAATTTAGAAAGCAGTAATGAGAAGGCTTATCAGGTAATCAGCTTATGTTCCAACATCTATACCTTAAAACCATTTGCCATTTTGAGAACCTTTTCCCAAGAAAAACAAAGCTGAATTATGAAAGAATCATTTGCCCTGTCTTCAGGGTTTAGTGTTTAAAGTGATGTTGTTGGCTCAAAAGGAAACTTTCGCACTTCTCAAGAAGAAGGCCATAGGTTCAAGTCCTGTCTGGGGAAACTGGAATTGCTTCGTATTAGAATTTTAGATATATGTATTGACTGGGCCTGGTTTACTACTGGAACTTTGGTTACAGAAATAGGAAAAGCAGAATATTTAGATAATGATACAGTCTGTGCCTTTAGCAACACATTTCTGCTTTTACCAGACTGTTTTGTTTCTACGATAGCCAGTTTATTTTTAAATCAAAACTTTATTTTGCTTGGAAATCTAAATGATGCACATAAAAGAAAACCTTGGGCTTTTGGACAAAGTTACTGTTGTCTGTTTCTTCCAAAGCTAGCATTAAAATTAATCCCCTACTTTTGAAGCTAACCTAAAAACTTTGCTTTTTTTCTGGGCTGCCTGCAAGAATTGAAACATATAAATTCACTGGTTCAGACAGCACAATAATAGACACTCATGGACTGAGTATGGATTGTGTGTGTGTTGTTGTTGAAAGGTGAGTTGTTGCTTAAGTGTGGGTTAAGGTGTTGCCTGAATCCTGGCAAGATAATAAACAAGCCATGGCTTGTTAACAAAGCTGGGTTCTGATAACATGATAACCCAAATTTCATCAGCAACCCATGATTAAATATGGGTTATCATGTTGTCTGAACCCAGTCGATGATTTAACTCAAATATTCTTCCAAACCATGATTTGAACTGTGGATTGAAATAAGCCATAGGCTTGCCCATTCCTCCTTCCTCCCTGTTTGAGAGTGGCTTTTCATTTTTCCTTTTAGTGATGACCATAGTTTGCTGTGACATCTTATCCTGTGATTAGCAGTTGCCTTCTAAAACCCGAATAAAAACAGTGTTTCAAAGTGTCTATCAGATGAGGGGTTTGGATGGCGAACACAGTTTGTTGATCGATTAGTGCTTACCAGGAGACTTAAACAGAAGCAGTGAAAATTTTCTGCATTTGTGTGCTCTCAGTCAGGATGTTTCAGAGACACTGGATAAAAGAAGTAAAGATGCCAATAAATATTATCAAATCTTATCAGGATGATTGATGCCTATGGGATTGACTAGTAGGTAAGCACACCAGTTATCACAAAAGTCAGGAGGGGGATGCTTCTACTTCACAATAAGATCAAATGCACTTTCACATCAAGAGAATGTGAGAAGTAAAAAGATTGTTCAAGATTTGCATGTGAATGCATCTTAAGATGTGCTCTGGTAGTGTATAAATATGTAGGATGGGAACTGCCCACTGACACTCAAGATGCCGCCTTAGCAGAAACACCGATAGAACACACACAGTGTGAGATTTCAGGCGCAAACTCAAAAAATACTTCCTCAACAGAATTATAGTTTGATGGAAATAGTGGGGACTGTCTCCTTTAAGCAATGTCAGTTGGCACTTCAAAATGTCACTTAAAGAGTGTGGCAGTGATGGTGGCTGATGTATCATGAAGCATGTTCCTACTCTCTCTAAAGGATACCCATGGTGTTTAAAAGAAGAAACCTTGTCAGACTTTTTGTTCCAAGATGATACAATTTCCTGAGAGCGCAGCTGAAACAATACATAATAGATTTCCAAGATCTCTGATTGGGAAGATGTAATTAGGCAAATGAATGCTTTCTTGGCATTCCCCAAGACTTCCGTATTATAATCTGTGATTAAACTGTTGTGTTTGGAAATACTATTGAAGATTTGACAAGTTTGGCTCTTTTGTTTCTTGATGATGTTCAGGAGGGTCTGCTTAATAAAAGGATCTTTGGTTGGACATTCAGGGGTATGGCAAAAAGCCTATGAAGTTGTAGCCTAGACATAGTAGAAGTAGTTCTTAGAAGTTTTTTGTATGAAATTTCAAAGACATAGAGCAGGCCATTCTGCTAACTAGTCACTTGGCCCTAATGTTTAAGCAAATACTTCAGCCACTCATTTGCAAGCACTATTATATGTCTAGAATTGTGAGGGCTTGAGGAGGAAAAAAAGCAGAAAAAATTAGGAAATCCCTCCAAAATTGGGGATTTTTTTTTTCTGTTATCCTTATGACAACTTTATACTTACCTATAAATCTGTGTTCATACACTGAATGTCTGTTAGCTATATGCTTTCTTCATCTATTCCTTTTCTACAGCTTTCTTTTATAAACAGTTCCTAGGTTAGTTTCCCATGTGGAAGATTTTCCATGTGGATGCAGCCATGTGGAGGATGTAACTCTAACTGGCACATACACAGTTTCACGTGCCAGTTCCTTCTGTAATATTGCTTCAGTTTAGCAAAGGCAGAGCTGGTGGTGTAAAGAATTATAAATCTCGCACCAGCTCTGTATTGAATACCACTATGAGGACAGAGTCACATTAAGGATAGGCAGACGGAGCAGAAGCAGCTGAGTGAGTTGGCCCATTTCCTTGAGAGACGGCTTTCCCTTGACTGCTGCTAACTGAAGTATCTGCCCAGGCAATTAAGCCTCCTTAGGCCAAGGCAGGCATTCTGGTTCCCTCCAAAAGTTTTAGACTACAGCACTCATAAGGTGCAGCCAGGATATCTGAGCTGACAGAGACCGTCTCGGACCTGGTGTTGAGGAGCCCCAGGATGTTGGTCCTGGGGGACTTCAATCTCCATGCCGAGTCTGGACTGACCGGGGCGGCTCAGGACTTCATGGCC